>NC_090749.1:20151695-20154195 GCF_036898095.1 Palaemon carinicauda
TTTTTGATCCATGTTACTTTATTCGATACATATATTAACGCTCACATTCTATATGGACATATAATCCTGCTCACAGATTCCTCGTAAATACATTAGACAATCACGAGGTGAAGAAAGACTCACTGATGTAATCCTTGGTCCAAATGAGGGTAAATCCTTCATAAGATAAACGTTAACAGTATTTTGTTATGACCGAAAGGTGTCAACGTTATTTCATATGACACATATTTCTATCCATATAAATCTACTGCTTCGACATATGTTGCTAAAAGACCCCTGAATTAAGTGCTGATTTTGGGATTTCATGTTTCTTCACTTGGATGAAACAGTTTCCTTCTGATGTAGGCTCTTTTGGTAGTACTGAATTAATTTTTTCTTTAATTGCTGGAGTCGACATTTTGGTTTCGTGATTTATTTATGGTGGCCAGATAGGAAAACTTTATGTTTATATATATATATATATATATATATATATATATATATATATATATATATATATATATATATATATATATATATATATATATACACACACACACATATGTATATATATATATATATATATATATATTATATATATATATATATATATATATATATATATATATATATATACACACACATATATATATATATATATATATATATATATATATATATATATATATATATATATTATATATATATATGTATATATATGTGTGTGTGTGTGAGAGAGAGAGACAGAGAGAGATTGTGTGTGTATATACTTTTCTGAGTGGGATACTTTAACCTGAAGAAAGGATTTTTGCTCGCCATGATCAACAAAGCTGTACTAGACATTTTGCTTTATGAAATCTTATGGTATATCTTACATGCAGTGTATACGTATATTGAGACACAAGTTAATTAAGACTAAATATTCCTCAATTTTGGCATTAGAGAAGAGGTGAGGCAAAGCTTCAAGTTGTTTTATTATTGGAAAGACGAAGAAAGTCATATCGTGAAATGTTCAAGCTCACGAAAGTAGGTTTAAGATTGATCTGGGAATTAACAATTGGATGTAGCGTATTGATCAATAACATCCTTGTGTGTATAATCATAATATATATCATATTCACATCAAGGTCACGTATTCCAAATTGTGTCTGGAAGGTGCTTACCTGTGTGACCACAACGTCAATCATTAATTAACAATGAAAAGCAAATTGATTTATTGTAATACACGTGCACTGTTTGTATGTCAGTCATCTTCGTGAAAGGGTTGCGTGTGTGCGTGTGTGTGCAAAATCTTTCTCTATTTGTTATTCTGTGAGGTAATGCTATTGAGGTCGTGTTGCATTGGGGTTAGTGATGCAAATTGAATGAGAATCAGGATCCATGTGTGTTCGCCTACCTCCACGCACTAACGAACAAACACACATGAAACAATGCATGGCGCTAGGCGTTAGTAAGTAGAGATACTATGTCTAAGTATAAACACAAAAGAATAAATATGCACTTAATAATGAAATTATGCGCAGATTCAAGTTCATTATAGTAAACACAATTGCATAAAAATGACTGTAGGACTGACATGCTGGACTTACTTTGAAAAAAGGAGAAATCTCGATATACCCTTAGGTTTAATAAACTTTCCCTAAGAGAGATTCCTCTAATAAATAAAGATCAAGATCAGACATTAATTTCTTCTTTATCTGTTTATCGTCAACACTTAGATTAGCGAAGTTAACCTTCAGGTTTCATCCCATTCCAGAGAAAACGGAGGGAGCTTTGCAGTTTTACAATTCGTTATTTTGCATTTTATTGCTGTTAGGTTTAAAGGAGAGAGAGAGAGAGAGAGAGAGAGAGAGAGAGAGAGAGAGAGAGAGAGAGATTCCTACCGTGTTTCCTTAGGGAGGGATATACAGTAGAACTTTGTCTTCTTTCTATGTATGAGGGAAAGTAATTTTACTTGTGCATCAAACACTGGATAATGTAATACAAAATCGTAAATGTCAAATAGTCCTTCAATTCTATGAAATGCTGTAGAGTTCTCGTGTAAAATGGAAGGGATTTGGAAGTTCAGAATAACTGCATACATAATTAGACAGCTGTCAAATTCTGTTCTTTTTATCTCTAAATAAATATCCCGTCAGTATTTGAAATATTTCCTTATATTTGAGGATGAGAAGAATTGTCAGTTTATTTTAGAAATCTTTATTAAATCCTCATAATAATGCAATTATTGTTTGTGAAGGACTTTCTTTTCATTTTATTTTGTCAGGAAGATTCGTAACCTTAGGAAATATAACATTTCAATTGGTATTGATTTTGATTTTGGTTTCCGCGAAATCTATATTTTTCAACGGTTTTCATCCAGATGATTTCAGCGGGTAATCCAATCTATCAAGAATTCCCAATATTAATCTTCTTTAAATCATAATTAAACTCCTTATTTTTAGCTTCGTCTTTAATGAGAAAGATTTAATTTTAAAGTCTCCGACTTTAATTACAAAATATAATTAAGAAAAGATTTTTC
>NC_090749.1:20159195-20197457 GCF_036898095.1 Palaemon carinicauda
ATATATATATATATATATATATATATATATATATGAGCTAAGCACAGTCAGGTTGTTACTTTGTGGAATAAGTGAATGTCAACAGATGTCTTCTTTGTTAAAGGAAAGACGGTTAAAATGTGGCTTGGCTTGGCTTTAGGCACTCGAAAATGTTCGTTAAAAGTTAGCGTCACCAAAATCTCTCTCTATTGGTTCTCATAAGACTTTCGGGTAAAAACGGCCAATCATCGATCAGGGCATAAAAAGGCCAAGCTTGGCGCTTGAACTGACCATAGTTTTTTGTCAGTTAGAGTTGGGAGGCTTGAGTGTGTAGACCTAGTTCGTCTGGGTCACGGGTGCCAGTATGAGTGCCAACATGTACCATTTCTCTGAGGACTTTTTCTTAGTAAAGTAACGTAATGATAATTAAGGGCCGCCCTTGTAGCTTAAATAGAATATAGCAGCTGTGGAAAATTAACAATTCGATTATCATTTGATACTACCCTCTCTCATAATTGAGTGTGTTAACCATAGAACGAAATTCCTCTATCTTGGTTTCCCCAAGACGTGAAGTTGAACCCCCCTTAATACGACCTAAATCGGGTCATATTAAATGGTGTCAGGTGTTGTGGGGTAATTAACGATCGTCTGTGCTAAGTGATTTTAGCTGACGTGAGATTTTTGAAAAAGTGGAAACAAAAGAGACTAGGACAATGGTTAACACGAGAAGTTCGACGTCGAGTGGCAGTGACGGAGAGAGAGAGGGGTGAAATGACTGTAGCTCGTGTATGCCCGGTACTCGGTGAACGTTTCTCAACGCACATGATAGCAGATACACAACCAAGAGGCAGCCCGGCACCCAACCGACATCGACAACCTTCCCAGGATGGGGCGCTTGTAGGAGAACCTCGAAGAGGCAGAGGTCTGAGAGGTAGTATGTGGCGACTGGCGGTTGTTGGAACTGAGGGGTGGTACTAACAGATGGCCACCTACGGCCTTTATGGCCCTACGATGAACAGCGGTAGTGTTATGGATGTCAGGCCACAAACCACCATCTGAAAGCTGTTTAAAAGGAAAACGGCGTTGGCAGAAGAAATCATGTTTCCCTGTACCAACGAGGGGGAGGGGAAGACGACGCAGGAAGGGGAAGACAACGCGGGAAGGGGACCAATGGTCCCTCGGGCCGTCCGGCAGACCGCAAGGACTGGGGACGGGAGTGCCAAGGAGTGAGCCTGCCATCTTTGCCCCAGAGTGTGGGGGAGGGAAGCTAGACGCTCCCCCAGTGAGCAGTAGGGGATGCCCAGCTACCAGCGAGGGTAGTTCGTCTTCCCAGGGAGGGCATAAGGAGGAGGAGGGGCGGAGCAGCACCCCTCACCCCCGCTCCAGATCATGGAAGTCGGAATGTTATTCCCGTCTTGGAATAGATGTGGAATCATGTGTGTAACGAGGTTGAAGGACTGCTCGTTATGGATGCCCGCAAAACGTAGGAGCGCACGGTGCTTACAACGGCCAGAGCCCACACACGGGCTCAGTGATCCTACGACGAAGAACGGATGTATCAACTCTACGGAAGCTGAAGGAACGACAACGAAAGAAATTAGGTTCAAGTAGACCTGTGGATGGAGTGCATAGAAAACGGGAAGATCTTGACGTCTACGGAGAGAAAGAGAGGGAATGAATGCCCCGTGACTGGTCTCTGTGAATGAGTGTATGAATGAGGTAGGAGATCAAATTTCCCGGATTTTTTGCGCAGGTGGAAGGGTGTGTTCTTCATTGAAGACGGAAGTTGATCTATCGTTGTTTTTCCTTCCCCCTTTTGTAGAGAAAGTCATCTGTGTAATTGATGTAAGACCTTATGCGTGGCATGTGGGTATAGGAAGTTCCCCTAAGGATGGCAAAAGTGGCAGTATTTTTAAGGAATTAGGTTTATCAATAAGTTTCATGTGTGTAACTCAATGAGTAACCACAAGCATGTGGTACCAAGGGCCAGAACATGGTCGGTAGTACCTTTTAAGTTTAATGGAGTGCATATGGACGTTAAAGGTCCATTCCCCCAGGGGACAGGTAGGAAGGTGAGGAGAAGACACGAGCATGTGTCCGTGCAGTCCTTCAAGCACGAGAGTGCAAGAGGACATGGGTCTTGAGATAATGTCTACCACGAGGTGATTGAGGTCATAAAACTCAGGTCTTTTACGTATGTTCATTCCGAGTGTTTTGTGAAAAGATGAATTAAATTCTGTTTCGTTTTTTTGGTTTTGTTCTAAGCATATCACGAGTATGTCATTTATCATACTGAGAAATTTCTGTTGCATTTGTGTTATGTTGGAAATAATTCAAATTTCATTATTTTGTGTTGGTACCAATTTTGCTATTACCAATGGTTTTATGTATGGTTTTCCATTGTTTGTGTTATACTGTATTTAAAGAATTTCATTTGTCTGTGGAGGTTTTCAGTGCTATTACAGGTAATTATTAATCATGGGTTGAAATTGAACATCATTACTTATGTTTTTGTTCTTTTTAGGAGAATTAATATTGCTCGGTTATTGATAAGTATGTTTTTCTTTTTATTATTATTCACTGTTTGAGTTTGCTCTTTATTGCAGTGTCACGGATGGTTAGAAATGGTTTCCTTATAATGGTAAATGTATCAAAGAGGGCTGGGATTGGAAGTTATTCATTTTGATTTCTCTTGATTTTTATCATTTTCTTTAATTTGTGTGTGTGATGATTTGTTGGTCCTTATGAAATTTTATTGCATTTGAAACATTATTATTTTTCTGATTTTGTGCTCCAAATTTCGATGACGATGTGTTTAAACCTGATTTTGTGTTTCTGTATGATCTATTGTGGGCGTGATATTCATCTTTGTGTAACTTGCAATTGTAACACGCCAACAGGCCCTTTGGTTTGGTTTAGGTGTTTAATTTTAATGTTTGCATGCTCCCGAAGAGAGTGGTACTCAGAGGCAACATCTAGTGGAAAAAGAAAGATTGTGTTCAGTGAAAAAAAAAGAGAGAGAGAAAAAAAAATGTTTGAGAAAAAAAATCTGATAAGTGTGAATTTTACGGGACGTAAAAATTTGGGAAGGGAGTGATGAGCTAAGCACAGTCAGGTTGTTACTTTGTGGAATAAGTGAATGTCAACAGATGTCTTCTTTGTTAAAGGAAAGACGGTTAAAATGTGGCTTGGCTTGGCTTTAGGCACTCGAAAATGTTCGTTAAAAGTTAGCGTCACCAAAATCTCTCTCTATTGGTTCTCATAAGACTTTCGGGTAAAAACGGACAATCATCGATCAGGGCATAGAAAGGCCAAGCTGGGCGCTTGAACTGACCATAGTTTTTTGTCAGTTAGAGTTGGGAGGCTTGAGTGTGTAGACCTAGTTCGTCTGGGTCACAGGTGCCAGTATGAGTGCCAACAAGTACCATTTCTCTGAGGACTTTTTCTTAGTAAAGTAACGTAATGATAATTAAGGGCCGCCCTTGTAGCTTAAATAGAATATAGCAGCTGTGGAAAATTAACAATTCGATTATCATTTGATCCTACCCTCTCTCATAATTGAGTGTGTTAACCATAGAACGAAATTCCTCTATCTTGGTTTCCCCAAGACGTGAAGTTGAACCCCCCTTAATACGACCTAAATCGGGTCATATATATATATATATATATATATATATATATATATATATATATATATATATATATATATATATATATATATATATATATATATATATATATCATTGTAAAGTTTTATTAATAGATCCTAATCTTTTGGAAGTACCCACTCATATCAGTGTTCATTATCATAGTCTTCAACATTACCAACAACAGAATTTGTCAACAACAAAGTAACTGAGAGTAATCGAAAGCTATTGGTCAATTCCTTCTCGTTACTGACAATGCTTCTACTACTGTTCATGTTTCCGGTTCCATTTCCTCATCACATTCCCTGCTATGTCAGGCATCAGGTTTGACAAAGCTTTGATTAACATTTGAGGCCTTCGCACGATGCAATGTTCAACAGGTGTGGTGGACCAGAGTCGCTATCTATGGTGATTGGCACCAGTCCTTTTGTAGTCACACTGTAACTCTATGGTGCAGGTGGAAAGTCATCTCCTAACCACTTCTGTATTTGCTGATAGGTAAGTAAGGAATCAACCAGACCAGATATAATGGCATCATACCTGAGTCCAAGAGAGGAGACTAAAAAAATTCAAATGTTAAAAGTTTCTCAATATTTCAATGGATAGTTTTTTTATTATTATTATTACAAAGGCAGAGATTCATATGGAAATGCCACATTTTACCATAAAGAAGGCACTTCTATGAACGATACAAGAATGAGAATACGACACAAATCTCAGTGTGAGTCAATGAGAAGCCATAACTCGTATATAAAAAAATGGGAATAAACTAAGATACATTTAAAGATATTGATGAAAGATCCAGTCAAGCCCAAAATGAAACATTTGGATAAATCGAAGAAGCATTGAGTTAAATAATAAAACTATAAGCAGATATCCTCACCGATGATACATCAAAGTCAATCTATTCAGGACGAATGAAAACAGGAATAAGGTTATATTTAGAAATAAGATTTCCATTCTGAATGACATTTGAAAGTCAATTCCATTTCCATATTTACTTCGAGCAGAAAATCATTCATTTTGTTTAGATATTAGTAAAGCAACATTGATAGTCGAGATTTTTCTAGGTCATACGTTTTGGCCTGGATTTTGAAAAAGAAAATTCTCTGGAATTAATTTTCAACAATAAGTGAATTACTTTGACATTTCTAATAACTAAATATTTTTAGAGGTGGTTTATATTGTGATGTCTTACTTGACAGGTCTTTTTCCTCCTAAACAAGGCTAACTGTGAGCAAAAATTAAACTGCCGTAGTAAAGATATTTAGTCCAAAGTATGTAGGTTGGTAACATTATTTAGAATTAAAACCCCAACACCAAAAGCTTCTTGCTGCAGAGGTCATCTGACAGACATCTTTTAAAGATAACTGTGCTGCTTTCATGTTAACCTTGTGTGTTTCTTACAAACACGCCCCCACCCCAATTAAAAAACATACTCTGTATTCTGTAATAAGTGTTACGAAATTGGTATGTCGTTTATAAATAATATCTATAATACTTCTAAATAAATTTATAACTTTTGTTAGAGAATCCACCATGGCTATGCAGAAATAGGACAGCTAAACCATAACATTATTTTTTTCTAAAGAACCTTTTCGAAGCTTCACTAGGTATCGTAAAAAAACGATCCATTAAATACGGTATATGTGAATTAGCGCAAATTATGGTTTACAATATTCACCAAGGAGGTTTGGATACATTTTCAGAATCGTCGACTACGAGATGACTTAATTTAACTAACTGAACAAATATTAATTCACCAGTGTGACGGTCTGAACGATCCCCCGGTCTCAGAATTCTCCTTGACATTGTATAATGGCTCTTTTCCGCCATTAGCTCACTTCGCTCGTATGAAAATAAAACATCAAGCTCGTATGTACAGGCAAGCAGTAATGTTGAGCTGCGTACGCTAACATTACAGGATAATAAAACATCAACCTCGTATGCACTGGCAAACGGTAATGTTCGCGCATGCACAGATTATCAATGAGAATTCTGAGACCGGGGGATCGTTAAGACCGTCACTTCGGCTCTAAAATTTATCCTGACTCTCAATCCACTACAGATATGAAGCATTATCAAAAGCATTATCAGATGGAGACCCTAAATGTAGAATCTGAAAAAAGGTTTTAATGGTGTAATCTCAATCATTTTTTATTTCTATAAGGACAAAACCTTCAATGAAAAACACTTCTCTTATTACCTTTTTTTTTTTTTGCTATGATTTTACTTTGAAATTGTGAACGAAACGAAACAATTGTTCTTTGTTCCCTTTTTTCTTATGTGATAAATTCCTTCGACGCACAATGAAGCGTATTAGAACACAGGCGCTTGAAGCTTTTGCTTGGATTATAGGTTTTTACGTCAGGATTTCTCATTTCTTAGCTTAAAGAGTATATAGGAATTAAATTAGTTTGGCTATTTAAGTATTATGCTATAATTCTCTCTCTCTCTCTCTCTCTCTCTCTCTCTCTCTCTCTCTCTCTCTCTCTCTCTCTCTCTCTCTCTCTCTCTCTCTCTCTCTCTTCTCCGTCCTTATCAATCTCATAATAATGTCTTTTGCAAAGTTCAATAATGCTTAAAGCTTGCAATGTGCACTAACTCCACGTTCAACTCTCATCTTTCATCTGACCAGATCGCTTGACGTTACGAAAGACCAATTGTAAACTTGAAATAATACTTGAATTTTTATAGTAAAGGAACTTAGCTTTTCACGAGACGAATAAACCTCAAAAGATGCTTCAATCTCAGAGAGAGAGAGAGAGAGAGAGAGAGAGAGAGAGAGAGAGAGAGAGAGAGAGAGACAATTCCCATTTCCTTATAATACTCTTTACCTGTTTCAACACTTAGCATATATTCTACATTTGTGTTTTCACTCCTGGCAATTGAGATTCTTCAGAGCTTATTGAAGCATAAACAAAAGGATTATAGATCTTACTTGAGGCATAAAAGAAATAAACAAGTAATGTGATTAGAAAAGTAAGGCACATATTAACAATCACTAAAAGAGAGAGAGAGAGAGAGAGAGAGAGAGAGAGAGAGAGAGAGAGAGAGAGAGAGAGAGAGAGACTTAATCTCAAAACCATTGTAAAACCCCACAAAAATTAAAATGAATAATTTAACACCTTTCCATGAGGGTAATTTTAGCCGTGACCTATATTTATTACCAAATCGGTTATCAAAGGAAAATTGTCTCAGCTGAAATAGGACCCAATGAAATATTTCACAAGTTTTTATATATGACTTGAATGGAAATGATTGCATTCCTTAATGATATATTAGATAGAGATTCCTTTATCAAACCTGTAATATCCTGACTTCCTTTCGAAGACTTTATTGGCTGGACTAGTTTGATTTTGTCCCATTTTCATTTACGGCAATAGAATATCTGAGTGAGTAATGTGTTTGTTTCTTGGGAAGCAATAATAAGTGTTGAATGATTTTTATGAATTTTTTTTTTACCAAGCAATATTGTGTTATTTACTTGTTCGAGGAAATGTTTTTATTCTTCCAAGACTTTGCTCGACGTTTGGTGTTGATGTAACTTTTAAATCTCTATTTATTTCGTATGATTATAAACTTTGCTTCTCTTTCGTAAGGAAAGGCACATCTCCAGCCACCTCTTCTGAGACTTTTAACTTTATACTTGATATATTCTACAAACTTTATTGAAGTGTTTAGAGATTGAAAGGGTTGTACAAGTGTATCTATAACAAGCATAATTGCAAGGAGTCGATTTTTAATTTGTAATACAATGATGGAATGATCGATATAATAATCTTTGAAATGCAAGGAATTTCGGATTTCATTACTCAAAGTCCTTGACAAATATCATTCTTGAATCATTATAACACATTATACCTTTGACACAGATGAACGGAAAAACAAGAACAGTTATTCAAAAGATAGAAATGCAACAGGAAAAAGAAAATGAGAGAGAGAGAGAGAGAGAGAGAGAGAGAGAGAGAGAGAGAGAGAGAGAGAGAGAGAGAGAGAGAGAGAGAGAGAGAGAGCTATTTTGTAAAGTATTTAAGTTTCATATTCTAAAGGTCAGCGTGGTAGCATGAAAGATTGGTCGGATAAATAAAAAAAAAATATAGAATTCCTGCCCATGTTGGGGTCATGGGTAAGGAAAAAGCGGATGTTGCAGCTGAATCTTCAATCAATTTACCAAAGTGAGCTTTTACACTACCCGTAAAAGATTATGTTACCCACTGAAAGCATTTCATAGCTACAAAAGGGCAAGGTCAGTGCAATTACGAATCTGATAGTAATACATTAAAAGAAGCAAAACTAGTTATTTCTTTATGGGAGTTACCATTACAAAGAAAAAAAAAGACATGTGATTTTGGCCAGATTGTGCATAGGTCACACACAAAAGTAGTACACAAGTGAAATGAGTGTCATAATTTTAAACATAAAACATATTTTTATCAATTATAAAGTTTTCTAAAGAGAAAGAGACTTATATTTTGGTGAGAAAGTTTCATTAACTTCCTCTGAGAATTTCTGTTTTCCGGATTTTAACATAGGCTTTTTAGAGGAAACTTAGATCACTATCTATCACATATTTCCATCTCATAATTCATTCACATTTTATCCATTATATCGGATACATATTTTTATACAATATATTAGATATCTATTTCCTTTTATTCAATTATTGAATATTAATGTAAAAAAAAAAAAAAATTTCTTCCCGATGATAATCGGGCCAGCTCTGTAAGAGTCCGTTTGAATCATGGGCCTGGTTCATTTCCGCATTTAATAATAATAATATATAACGGATTATAGCATTTCAATTCTCTCTCTCTCTCTCTCTCTCTCTCTCTCTCTCTCTCTCTCTCTCTCTCTCTCTCGTATGCAAGAAAAAGTCCGTTTCTCAGTTCTACAGTCTGAAACTGTTTACTTACTGCTGAAAGATGGGCCCTTCCAGCTCTCAGATCTTGTTCCCCTATTTGGGATTAGATAAAGACTCAATCCAATTTAAGAGTGTGTTCGCCTAGTCACAGCTTAAGCTACATATCCCATCATTCACGAGGATCATTTATGCATAGTCCTGCATGTCTCTTCCAAGTGAGATTTATTGCAGTTCCTGATCTGAATTTATGTTGGGACACAGGATGATCAGGTTTCCCTTTTCCCTTCTCTTATTCCCGAAAAATCGCGAAGAAATGAAATACCAAAAGGAAAGACAGAGCCAGAATATGAAAAAAAAGTCGTCCCGATAATAACATGATATCTAACAGTTGCCATTTTTCTTCTCATGACAATCTATAGAGTCAAAAGATGTTCTCTTACTATCCAATTCAGAGGCAAAGAGATTTGCTATTGTTATTGTTATTTTTGTTATTCAATCTTTTGGTTATTCCCTTTACGATAGATTGTTTTACTTTTTACTTCTTTTGGTTACAACGAAAAATTAGTTTGTTTTATCTTGTTTTGGTTTATCTTTTTATCTATAATTCAGTATTGAAAGTATTAAAAAAAGGTGAAATAGAAAAAAAAGTTGAACTTAAAAAACTTAGAGAAATATGACCCAGTGGAACCCACATTGCATGTCCTTATCTTTAGTTTCCTTTGACCATTTTCATTTGAGTGAATTAATATATTAGAATTATGGATCATAAAAACTTGAAAAAATACACTTGCAAAGAACTTCGGTTGAGGAATTTCTCATTGGCTAAGTGAAAATCTCTATTGCTTTTTAGTAGTAATATATGATAATTTTGATGAGATTCATCGTGATAACCACACAGGATTATTCTCCTTTTTATCATTCCTGATCATGAATATTTCACTAATTCATTCATAAAAAGTGAAATTCATTTATGGGAAAACTCTCTTGAAAAAATATCTTCTCTTTATACCCAAAGGAACCGAATAAGTTACCCAAGAATGCTGTGACGGTGCCGAGTGAGGGTTGTGAACTCAAAGGCAGTATGCAATCAACTGAGTTGTTTATTAAGGAACACTCTTCTTTATATATAAACCTCAAGGCAACAAGACATAACCTGTTCGAGAGACAGACAATGTTACAGAGCAAAACGGAGACATGATCACTCAGGTTCTTTTTAGTGCGAGGGAAGAGCGCAGATACAAGCATAATATATACAAAATAATTATGTACAATTGTGTGACACAAGGTTGGTACATGGCTCCCCCCCCTAAAAATGACATACTGTACATGTTAAATAGGGCGCCCTGATCTAGAGAGGCGAACTGTAGGCGAGTCATCTGGCAGAAGATAAGCAGGTTTTAGACGATCAATGGAGACCCAGTCTTCTTTGCCCCGAATGTTTAGTAGAAATGCTTTCGGACTGCATCGGATCACAAGGAAAGGGCCCGTGTAAGGGGGCGTTAGTGGTGGCTTGCTAGTGTCGTTGCGCAGGAAGATGTGCGTTGCAGAGTGCAAGTCCATTGGTATGTGATGCTTCGCTGGCGGTTTGTAAGTCTGGCGGCACGGAGTAAATTTTCCCACGACGTGACGTATGCGCTGGAGATTGTCGGAGGAGGTTGTAGAAGGAAAAAATTCGGCAGGGATGACCAACGGGTCGCCATACACCATTTCAGCTGCCGAGACGTCGAGGGCGTCTTTAGGAGTGGTCCTTAGTCCCAGGAGGACCCAGGGAAGCTGAGTAAACCAGTTGCAATCCTTGCAGCTGGACATCAAAGCTGCTTTGAGGGTGCGATGAAAACGTTCAAGCATTCCATTAGCAGCGAGGTTGTGGGCCGTTGTCTGATGTAGGGTGATGCCCAGGAGATTCACTAATGACGTCCACAATTGAGAGGAGAAAGTGGTTCCCCTGTCAGAAGTAATATGCTCAGGGATACCGAATCTTGAAATCCATCCAGAGAGTAAGGCAGATGTACATGAGGCGGACATTGCAGTTTCCATGGGAATGGCTTCAGGCCAACAAGTGGAGCGGTCGATGACGGTAAACAGGTAACGATGTCCTTGTGATGTGGGTAGGGGGCCTACAACGTCGACATGAATGTGTGCGAAACAACGCTGAGGTTGAGGGAAGGTGCCCACTCCTGAATCTGTGTGTCGATGTACTTTGGAAGTTTGGCAAGAAGTACAGGCACGGACCCAATCCTTAGCATCCTTAGAAATGCCGTGCCAAATGAACTTTGCCTTCAGCAGCTGTGCAGTAGAACGGCACGAGGGATGTGAAAGGCCGCGAATGAAATCAAACACCTGTCGGCGCATGGGAGCAGGAATCCAAGGTCGTGGTCTACCAGTACTGACGTCACAGAGGAGGGTAGTGTTGGAGTCTTCGAGGGGAAAATCTTCCCAACGGAGGGACGTGCAGGATGTCCTACAAGCTTGATACTCGGGATCCTGTCATTAGGCTTCAGCCAGGGCGTTGTAATCCAATCCCAGTTGAACGGCAGCCAACGTGTTTCTTGACAGGGCATCGGCAACGGGATTCATTTTCCCAGGGACGTATTGGAGGGTGCAATTGTATTCCGCCATGGCGGAGAGATGTCGGCGTTGACGGGCGGACCAGGCGTCAGACTGTCAAGTGAAGGCGTGCACCAGAGGCATGTGGTCTGTACGAATGACGAAGGGCGTACCTTCTAAGAAATGGCGAAAGTGACGGACAGCCAAGTGCACCGCCAGCAATTCTCGATCGAAGGTAGAATAACCTGATTCTGCCTTGGACAGTTTTCTGCTGAAGAAGGCCAATGGGCAGGGCGAGCCTTTGACCACCTGCTCGAGTGCTGCACCAATAGCAACGTCGCTGGCATCGGTGGAGAGGAGAGGGGCGTGTGGGATAGGAAAAGTGAGAGCCGCAGCAGTTGATAGGGCCTTCTTTGCATTGCAGAAGGCTGCTTCTTGAAGGGTAGCCCACTTCAGGTCCTTTGGCTTGCCCTTGAGGGAGGCGTAGAGGGGAGCAAGAGTGGCGGCAATGGCTGGCAGAAAACGGTGATAATAGTTGATCATGCCCAAGAATTCCTGCAGAGCTTTGACGGTCAAGATCGCGGGGAAGTTCTGTATGGCTGCTACCTTCTCAGGGAGGGATGGACTCCTTCAGGAGTGATACGGTGCCCTAAGAACGGCACTTCGTTTGCGCCAAAGGTACACTTGTCGTACCAGACTACAAGGCCGTTTTGTTGCAGGCGGTCGAGCACGATGCGCAGGTGACGGAGGTGTTCCTCTTTTGAGGAGGAACACACAAGTATGTCGTCCATATAACATACACAGAAAGGGAGGTCCCCTAAGATGCCATCCATGAGACGTTGAAACGTTGCCCCAGCATTACGAAGGCCAAAACAGGAGTAATTGAAGGTGTATGTACCAAACGGAGTGGTGATGGCGGTCTTGGGGATGTCTTCTGGGTTCATAGGCACCTGATAATCCCCCTTTAGGAGGTCGAGCATAGAGAAAACCTTTGCCTTTTGCAGGTAGGAGGTCACGTCGGCAATGTTTGGGAGGGGGTAGTGATCCGGTTCTGTTTGCATGTTCAGGCGCCTGTAATCCCCGCACGGACGGAGGGAGCCGTCTTTCTTCAGAACGATATGTAAGGGTGACGACCAGGGGCTGGAGGCCTTTTGGCGAAGGCCCATATCCTCCATTTCAGCGAACGTCTGTTTGGCAGCTGCCAATCGTTCCGGTGCCAGACGTCTGAATTTTGCGAAGACTGGGGGTCCCGTCGTCTTGATATGGTGATAAATACCGTGCTTGGCAGGAACCGTGGGCGTTTGGCGAAGTTCTGGACGGAAAACTTCCGGGTACGACGTGAGGAGGTGGGCATAGGCATCCGTGGGTGCGCTGATGTGGAGAGCGAGGTTAGAGGGGGCGGGTTGAAGAGGTGTCGACAAGTACGAGTCTACGTTGACCAATCGTCGGTGGGCGACATCAACCAGAAGGTGGAAATGAGAGAGGAAATCTGCACCGAGGATTGGCATTGTGACGTCAGCAACGAGAAACTTCCAATTGAATTTAATGTTTCTGAACGATAATGTGAGGTTTTCGTAACCGTATGTGGGTATTGCAGATCTGTTGGCAGCTACCAAACAGACGTCGGCAGATGTAGACAAACTACGTCGTGCCTTGAAGAGTTTCCTTGGCAAAAGAGAACGACAAGCACCCGTATCTACCAAAAATCGCACGCCCGTTCCTGAATCCTGTAAAAAGAAAAGATTAGAAACATGGGAGGCCACCGCCACAAGCGATGGCCTACTTACACGTTTTTTGGCCACTGATAATCCTTGGCACATTTCTTCGCGGTTGCCCCGAATCTGAAGTGGTAGTAGCAAAACTGCTGCGGATGGGAGGTAGTAAGTGGCTGTAGAAGTTGTTCGTTGGGGCGCGAGCAATTGGTGGGTGGTGGGCGGCTTTGTCGCCGCTTCGGCACGTCACGGGGTAGGCGTGTATGTCCTACGGCATTCATGTCAGCTTCGGTTGACGTTGAATAGGCATCCTTGTCGTCAGGGGTGGAGGCGTTGATGGAGGTCTTGAAGTGGCTGTCCATAAGGGCGTTGGCCTTGGTCATCAAGTCCTTTATGGGTAAACTATCGACATCGGGTATGGCAGCGCGTACAGGTTCGGGTAGACGGCGTATCCAAAGGGCACGAAGTAGGTTCACCTCACGATGAGAGCCGTCTGCGGCAGGTTGAAGGCGAGCGATACTGGTCATTTCCCTGAGGGCAAGCGAAGCCCTTTGGTCCCCCAACGGTTGTTGCGAGAGCTGAAAAAGCTTTGCTATACGGGCGGCTGGAGACGGCGAGTACTGCTGCTGAAGGTATGTTTTGAGGGCGTCATACGCTCTTGGGGTGTCTCCTTGTTCACAAAGCCAGTCGGATATTTCTGGGAAGGTGTCCTAGGGTATCGCCGCGAGAACATAATCTGCTTTGGTGGTTGAGCGAGTCACGCCCCTGATACGAAACTGGACTTCTGCGCGCTGAAACCAAGCAAATGCCTCTCCGCTGGCGAACGGTGAAAGTTTTAATTGGGCGGCCGCAGCGCCAACTGCTGTAGTAGAGTCGGTCATAGTACCAACGATGGAGGGGCGAGTGAGGTGGGGGTGGAAGGCAGTGGAGTGAGTCGACTTCCGGGGTCACCAATGTGACGGTGCCGAGTGAGGGTTGTGAACTCAAAGGCAGGATGCAATCAACTGAGTTGTTTATTAAGGAACACTCTTCTTTATATACAAAACCTCAAGGCAACAGGACATAACCTGTTCGAGAGACAGACAATGTTACAGAGCAAAACGGAGACATGATCATTCAGGTTCTTTTTAGTGCGAGGGAAGAGCGCAGATACAAGCATAATATATACAAAATAATTATGTACAATTGTGTGACACACGGTTGGTACAAGGCCAACTTATCCTTCCAAGTTTCTCCTTTTGTGGTCCGGGTGTCATTCACTCAAACTATGCAGGAAGTCATCATATATTTAGATGTGTTATAACTTTCCTTTATTATTTTTTCTCTCTCCCTTCATCCATTTATGCATAGGACACTGTCTGCTCTTACCCAAGAGACCTCCGAGCCTCTGTAGCAAGCAAATGGTACCATTTCTCGAGTTTTAGATTTTTCTTATTTTTAAGAATAGGACCAACTTCCTTATCTGGAATATTTTTTTTTTCCGTACAGATTAATCCCTATTGTCCCATTAAGTAATTAGATAAATGGATAATTATTCTTTACTGGGCTATTTTTCCGTTATAAGGCTTATAGCACCTTCCTTTTCCACATAGGGTAGTAGCTTAGCTAATAATAATAATAATAATAATAATAATAATAATAATAATAATAATGATAATAATATTAATGATAATATTGCAAGTACTATATAGTCAGAAATTTGAATAGATAAAGAAATAGCCTAGATCTGATTCTATACTCGGGGTTTGGTTTGCACCGAAACATTTCTTGAGGAAAAAGACAACATATGCATATTCGTCTGTAGTCAGATGAAAATGTTTTTGACCTGGTTTGGGAAAGTTTTTTAATTAAAACAGCTTTAACTCTCCTGTTCAAGCGATGAAGATGCCGAAAGTTGCATGAGGTAAGTTTAGTCTCTTCTAAAAAGTCTGATGTCTGCCAAAATGGGTGAGTTCTCTGCAAGGAATTTAACTCAGTTCCTTCCATCGTAAACTTTTTTCATGACACAAAATTTTCATGTCTCATCAACACCTTCCACCAATTAGGAAAGTTATAGAGTCATGAAGAAATTTGGAGAGAGAATTTACTTAACAACTGTCTTAGGTGTCAGAAGAAATAGTATTTGGAGGAATGTTTTGTGAAAATGTGTTTAGGCAAAAGTTTGCGAAAAGCTCAGTTTCCGAAGAACATTAATAAGTATATTTGAAAATGAGAATATGGTCTGGGAAAGTTTGGCGTTAGGTGTTTGGAAATATAGTGAAGTCATTGGAGTTTAGGAGAGGAGAGAGAGAGAGAGAGAGAGAGAGAGAGAGAGAGAGAGAGAGAGAGAGAGAGAGAGAGAGAGAGAAAGAAGAGAGAGAGAGGAGAGAGAGAGAGAGAGAGAGAGAGAGAGAGAGAGAGAGCATTTATGAATAGTCAGAATTTGTGCATTCATATAAAATTTGCACGATTTATTTTCGACTCGCACTAAAAATATGACATTTAACATTTTACACCATCGATAAGTCTCTCTCTCTCTCTCTCTCTCTCTCTCTCTCTCTCTGAAATTACTCCTTCATATATAGTGTGATTATCACTGTATTGATGTAAAGCTAGCGAGATGGATTAATTTAGGCACTTTTTTTTAATTGTGTACCTGGTAAGCAGTAGACTATAGCGGATCGCAGTCAAAGGTGCAGTGAGGATGGATGAACGAGAAAACACCATTTGGTCATATCAAAGTGATACTTCGTTTCCCATACCAATAAAAGCAGAAGCAGAAGCAAACAGCAGGCAATCCTTCTTTTTCCCAACCAGGCGAAGTTATATATCAGAACTCAGAGGTGAAAAATTTATTTCACCTTTATAGACTGACCTTTATTCGACCACCGAACCTGACGGGGTGGGAATACCAAGGTTGTAGGACTTCAAAATAAGTTTGTCTCACTTTATCTAATTAGTACACTTGTTACTTTATTGTACTTGATTGTTAGCTGACGATTGTGCATTGAAGTTGGTGTAAGAAAAGGCAAAGAAAGGCTTATGTCAGCATACTCTGTATAAAATGTCAACCATCACTGAGATATGGGGATGAATATAGTTTGGTTGGGACAGGAGGAGTAAACTCTATTTTTCTTACTCGTCAAACCGATTTTGTTTTTGGGGAAGTTGTTGTTTATCTAGGTCTGAAATGCTACGATATGAAGTTAAATCAACGATTCAAGAAATATGATTTAGTGTTACCTTGTTAGAAGTGAAGCCGGTTGGGAACCTACACAGGTTTTGAGATTTAGCCTTGGGATAATCTAATGATGTGGTAGTCTAAGGGGGAGGGAGCAATGAGGGTGTAGCTCCCCCCCCCCCCCCGTCCAACACCCCCCCCCCCCCCCCCAGTAGGTAAGGATAAAGCTCCTAGATTAGGTTAAATGAGGAATCTTATGTTAGAGGTGGTGTTCTTGTGTCATTTTCCCTTTTAAAGTGTTGTTTTCCAGTCATAACTTTTTAAATCTTACACCAGGTATGTCCCAACGAACTATAAAGGCTAAGTGAAACCATTCACATAGCAATTTCTTATGAACACACACACACTCACATACACAGAAAAAAGCGAACTTGATTGCATGTTCAATGACAGATCGTTTCTAAAGAGAAATATTACAGAACCAAATGCTCTCATAAAAATATTCTTTAAAATATCTGGTTCCAAATATTTTATGAATGAAAGAGAGAGAGAGAGAGAGAGAGAGAGAGAGAGAGAGAGAGAGAGAGAGAGAGAGAGAGAGAGAGAGAGAGAGAGAGAACTATTCGTAAAAATGGTAATCGTTTTGATTTAAGAACTGCTGAGCAATAAATGTTTTGCTTAGACAACATTGCAACTTTCGAGTGAGATGAAATGACGTCATCTTAAAACTGAAGATGGTGGAAATCCGAGATCGTTTTTATGTCCTTCCCTTTTCTTTGTTGTTGATGTTGTTGTTGTTATTTTTCGCGTGAATTAAGATTGCCTTTTTTCAGAACGGGTTCTTTAACCCTATCACTGCGAAAAAACAGGAAATTAATTGCAAAATCTGTTCTCCCATTTTAGCTGTCTTATTAAATATCATGAATATAAAACTTCCCTCATATTTCAAATATACTTTTCGATATTTAGTTCTAAGTCAGGCAATTCATATCCCGAGTATAAAGTTACAGAGTTAAGATCAAATAGGAGACAAATGTTTTGTCATCCTAAAATGAAGGGAAAGTTCAGTCAAGACCAAGAAGGCATCTCAGTGTTATGAGGACAGAGGGAAGATGTAGTCTCAAATAAGAAGAAATTCTAAAGGGGTTTTACTTGACACACTTTTGTATACAACGATCGGAAAAAAACATTCACCATTCATTCTCCACTGAAAGACATCAGTAAGTCTAACAGGTAAAGAGATTGAAAAGCTGAAAACGATAAAAAAGATATCTGGGGAAAACCATTAGAAAACAAGAAAAGGAAATTGTAGAAAGCACCAACAAAGTACAATATTAACAAGAGTTACACCTGAATAACACATGAATCAAAGAAATGAAAAAAAAAAAGGACCAAAACCAGACGATTGAATGCTTTTAAGGAGAAAGGAGACTTGGGAAAGAAAGAGTTTAGAGATATGGAGGGAAATAGAAAGGAGTAATTAAAAAGGAAAACTTGTGAGACGAAGCTTTTGCTTCAATAATATTTCACAAAAGCAAACACCAATAAATTAGAATTAAAGTAGTACAGACTACAAGGTTTATTTCCTTAACCTTTTGTAGTATAATCTTAACAATGCTGTAAATAATGTTGACTTTGAAATCTTCTGCCGTCCTTTACTCACATAATGAACTTTTCCAAGCATAATTGGTAATTAAGATAAACGAGGTCAAGAAGGAAGACGAAAATAGCATCATTATCGTAAATCAAGGGTCAAGGATGACCTCAAATGACCCTTGGAGGGATCTTAACTAGAAGAAGTGAGATTTACGACACTAAAAGTAAGAGGGCTTTGGGGCTTTAGGGCTCCTTTTACATTTTGGAACTGTTAAGAAGTAACGTTTCCTTCATATGACTCTCTCTCTCTCTCTCTCTCTCTCTCTCTCTCTCTCTCTCTCTCTCTCTCTCTCTCTCTCTCTCTCTCTCCAAACTCGCACTGGGAGAGAAAAGAACGGAGAAAATAACCTTTTAAACAATCAAACCAAAAGTGGACTTTATAAGGAAACCCGAAATCTTACAGAGATCTGAGGTCCAAAGAAAACCTTAAAACATTTATTTTATATCTACATGACGCTTCCTGTGTGAAAAGTTTAGAAAAAAAAAATTGTACCCAAATATTTGGAGTCGTCTTTTGTTAGTTGACTACCTCAGAGGGCATCTGCTCTCCTGATAAACTATCTAGGAACTTTCAAATGCCTTTCACCAAATGTCTGCAAATGAGACAGCAGAAGAAGAAGAAGAAGAAGAAGAAGAAGAAGAAGAAGAAGAAGAAAAAGAAGATGAAGAAGAAGAAGACTCCGTTGGTTTATTCTTTGTTTTTTTTCGGTTTCAGAAGCTGTAGCAATCAATCTTTTGTAATGTAAGTGTTAGAATATTGTTCACTTTGTTTACATTTTATGGGAACTCTTATTTGAAGCTTATTTCTTATTTCTTTATTCAATGAAAGAAACTTAAGAAAAGCTCTAAATAATTGATAATATAAGAATAATTCTACTTATCCCTTCTTCCTTATGAATCAAAGTCATATGAAATTGAAAAAAAAAGGATAACACTAAATATTGTTTCATGTAACCATTGAATTATGCGTAATTTAAAAGCAAAGAATAACGAGAAGGGAACCATCGAGTTGAAGTCGGCCTTGTATAATTTTCTCTATTTGCTTACTAAAACATTTAACTTACATGTAAGGTGTCTGTCTGTCTGTCTGTACTGAGATTCAGTCTGTTTCCGTTTGCACATCAGTTAAACGTTCCTGGTTCTAGGTTCCTCATTGCTCTCTCCACAACACTGATTGTGGGCACACTACTAGAGGAAGCGTAGAAGGGGCGAAACACTGCAATCTGCTGAAAATTCCTTATCATTGGTTACCTCCTACACAGACAGCACAGCATGCATACTTTTACTTCTAACTTCTAGGACCTTTCCAATATACCGGGCAACCTCTTTAGTTGGGGTTTCTAAAATTCCCTATTTCTATGTTATTATTTCTAAATTTCCTTCACTCATTACAGTTAGAAATATGCTCAGTAGTATTATCTGCCTCCCTAAACAAAACGCAAAGTCTATCCTTATCATTCCTGTTTCTATAATTTTCGTTTGTTCTGTACAAATCCTGTTTTTCTGAAAACACAAAGGTTTTTATGCGCGGTTATAGTTCATTCACAGAATTGATCGAGATTTGTAAAAGAAGAAGACTTTAAAGGACTTGTTCATGTTTCAATAGGAAGGTGAACAGGAGGAATGTGATCAATTAAGCATCTTAGCAAATTTGGCCGTCTTCTTCTTACTGACTTATTCTGAGGAGAATTGATATTTGTTGTGTGTGTAGTCTCTCATCATTTCCAAAAGCAAATCTTCTTGCCCTAAGAATTAGATTATACATGTTGCCCTTAAAATTAAGGTATCCTTTAAATCATGTAATATATATATATATATATATATATATATATATATATATATATATATATATATATATATATATATATATATATATATATATATATATTAATTCTAATAGCAAGAAATCATATCTTTTATAATTAACTCCTGTGTTTTCCCGTTATGAACTGTAATATTGGGCGGAACATTCTATAGTAAACTGAGAGCTACGATAAGGTTCCATGGAGTATTGACAGCTACTCTGTAGCGATTGACAGAATCTGTCGATAGAGACAAAAGACCCGTCTTTATGGTACTATTTAGAGAGAGAGAGAGAGAGAGAGAGAGAGAGAGAGAGAGAGAGAGAGAGAGAGACCTACCACTTTGAGGAGGTTATTCAGAGACATAGGTCACGTGACCTTAACCTTGATGAGGTATCGTCCACTCAGGCTAATTGGCTTTGCTCTCGGAATGTTTCCTTCAAGATGAAATTGTTAAACAGTTTTTCGTTTATTTATTCTCTGTCTGTTCTCTTTCTTCCTCTTTTCTCCTCAGTCTCATATTCCCATTGTTCAATTATAAGCTTTGAATATTGTGGAAGATTCCTCATCAATTCTATAACTGAAAAGATTAACAAAGAAATATTGGGATTATTCCATAGAAATAATTGTATATTCCTAACAAAAATATAAATTAAATATATATGATTAATAAACTTATATGGTAAATATAAATCATAAACACATGATATATAATTTCTTTCAATGTTAAAAGGTGAATATATTTTCACCAATTTATGGGGAAAATATTAGACATAACGAAAAGCATTCCGGTAATACGTCTCTCTCTCTCTCTCTCTCTCTCTCTCTCTCTCTCTCTCTCTCTCTCTCTCTCTCTCTCTCTCTCTCTCTCTCTATGTATATATATATACATATATATATATATATATATATATATATATATATATTATATATATATATATATATATATATTTATATGCATATATACATGTGCTTACACTGTATATATATATATATATATATATATATATATATATATATATATATATATATATATATATATATATATTTATTTATATATATATATACATATATATATATATATATATATATATATATATATATATATATATATATATATATATATATATATATATATGTTTATATGCATATATACATGTGCTTATACTGTGTATATATATATATATATATATATATATATATATATATATATATATATATATATATATATATATATATATATATATATACTACGGAGCTCGGGAAGAGACACGTTTAGACTCTCTAGAGGTAACCATCGAAACATACCTGGTTGGAATGACTTAGTTAAAGACCTCTATGCACACTCTCGAGAAATGTTCCTTCTTTGGAGGAACGATGGTAGCCAGAGAGAAGGTCCCCTCACTCTTCAGATGAGACAAGCGAGAGCACAGTTCAAACTTGCTCTCCGTCAATGTCGCAGCAACGAAAATCAGCTACGAGCCGATGCACTGTCCAGAAAATTGACCAACCATGACTTCCCCCATCTTTGGAAAGATATTAATTCACTAAACCCAAAGTCAAACAAATTATCCCAAAGAGTAGGGGATGCAATTGGCGAAGAATCCATCGCAAGAATGTGGGGGGATCACTTCAGTACCATCCTAAATTGTATAAATGACCAAGATACCCGAAATGAAGTGGATACCCTCATCAATGTCAATATGGATTTTCAATATAGTGACCGTATCTCCCCGAGTGACGTGTGCGAGGCTATCAAGAAATTACTTAGTAACAAGGCTCCCGGCTGCGATGGCCTTCCTGCCGAGGCTTTCAAATTCTGCCACCCTATAATTTATATCCTATTTTCTGCACTATTTAATGCCTGTATATTACACCAATATCTCCCCGAAACCCTGGTACTTGTCCACTTAATACCGCTCATAAAAAACAAACTGAAGGATGCCAGTGACCCAGGAAACTACCGCCCCATCGCCATTACAACAATTTCATCGAAAATATTTGAATCTCTTCTGTTCCATCGCCTTGCACCATTTCTCCACACCGCAGACAATCAATTTGGTTTTAAGACTAACCACTCGACTGACACCTGTATATATATTTTAAAGGAGTTATTGAATTTCTATATATCCTCGGCCTCCCCTGTCTACTTATGTTTTGTAGACGTGCGGAAGGCATTTGACAGAGTAAACTATCTGAAGCTCTTTTTGAAACTACGCAAAAGGGGAACTCCTCTATATCTCATCGGTATATTATACTGTTGGTTCACAACACAACAGTTCTGTGTCAAATGGGGCAATGTCCTGTCCCAGCAATTCGGCTCATCTAACGGTCTCAGGCAAGGAGGCATCCTCTCACCGTACTTATTTAATGTTTACACAGACGACTTAAATATCAGACTGAATTCACTTCAAATTGGGTGTACGGTTAATGGCTTTACCATAAATAACCTTTGCTACGCTGACGATATGGTCCTCATCTCCCCCTCTGCTCAAGGCTTACAACGTCTCATCAATACTTGCAACGCATAGGCTACGCTATTGAACATGACATAATCTATAACGAATCGAAGACACAGTGCATGTCTGTCCTTCCTAGATCGCTCCGTTTCGTAGAAGATCCACATATTTACCTTCAAAACCATCAGCTAGAATTTATCAATGATTTTCCTTACCTAGGTCACATCATTACGAAAGATTTAAAGGACACACCTGACATTGAAAACAGGCGACGAAAATTGTGTTGTCTAGGGAACATGGTAACGAGAAGATTTGCCTTCTGCCGCCAAGATATCAAAAAACTCCTATTTCAAACCTACTGCTATAACGTATACGGCTGCTCGCTATGGGCAAACTATACGCGAGAATCGATGAGACGTATCACAGTCATCCACAATGATATCCTAAGGCGCCTCACCAATACCCCGAGGCACCATTCAGCTTCAGCGATGTTTGTTGAAAATGGACTGGATAACCTGAAAACCATCATTCGTCGCTCTATAGTAAGTCTCACCTCCCGCCTACGATCTAGTGAAAATCCCCTAATTCAAGATGTGCTTGCAAGTGCAGCGAGAATAAAATCCAAAATGTGGGAAACCTGGAATACGGAAGCGTCAGTACAATGAATTGTATTCACTAATATTTGATAGTGTGGCTATGCCAAATCCTCATCACTAAATAACTTTGGTATGATTCCCAGTATTGTTATGATAACGTGTTTTATTATGTTACATCTTTGTTGTCTGGATGTCCTGTATTTCCTTCACACCCCTGCTCAGTGACTAGATTTTTTTTTTCCTGCGCAGTGTTCTTTCATTTTCAAGCAATTTCTGTTCCAACATATTATCATTGTCATCTCCATTTTGTTTTCTTTTTTTTTTCTCTCTCCCTCTCTTTTTGTTTGCTAATATGTATGGTATCATCATTGCTAAGCATTAATTCTTATGTGACTTTGTTACCCAAACCTTAGATCTCTGTAGTCAACCTGCTAATTGATGTTTATAATATATCACTGATTTATTGCATTTCTCATCTTTTTTTTTCTTGTACCGTTGTCAAAAGTGTAAGATCACTGTACCCTTACTGTAACTCTGCATATGGCTTTTGCTGAAATAAAGATTATTATCATTATTATTATTATTATTATTATTATTATTATATATATATATATATATATATATATATATATATATATATATATATATATACATGTAAATATGCGTATATATATATATATATATATATATATATATATATATATATATGTACATATATATATATATATATATATATATATATATATATATATATATATATATACATTATATATATGCATATATACATGTATATATGCTTATATTATACTATATATATATATATATATATATATATATATATATATATATATGTATATATATATACAGTATATATATATATATATATATATATATATATATATATATATATATATATATATATATATATATATGTTTATATTTATATTTCATTTCTGTTTTAAAGTTGACAAATAATTATTCCGTAATGAATGATTACTGGAATGGATGAATATATCTCCTTGATATGAATAATAATCTTTATCTTCCAAATTATCGTTTCCATTTTAATTCAAAATTTGGTTCTTTTTTTTTTTTTTTTTTTTTTTTTTGTTAAAAGGTTGAAATGGTTATGCAGGAATTATATAGCTTATCTTAATGAATCTGAAATACTTACTTTATACCTAACACATCTAGCATGCATCAGTACGTTAAATAGATAAAATAAATGTGTATGAATATTCGAATGATTAATAATAAAGTTACTATTCTTTTTTAAGCCTGGCTTATATCGTATATACTGGATTATTTGACAAACACTTAGAGAGAGAGAGAGAGAGAGAGAGAGAGAGAGAGAGAGAGAGAGAGAGAGAGAGAGAGAGAGAGAGAGACCCTAAAAAGTGAAAAAATTGAATAGCATTTCATTGATGACCAATGAATTTTGAAATCCTTTTGATTGATATATTGTACTCTATTCCCGCCACCGAAATAAATCATGTATTTTAGGAAGTAGATAATCGTGTAGAAAAATTACTTACTCTTGTAAAATTTAGAGATCATTGTAAAATCCCTATAAAGAGATCCTGTCTGTGAACTGACCTATATTGTTGATAAATCGAATGACATTTGACAAGAAACAACATATACATTTCACAAATAAATGTGCAGGAAAATGTAGTAGTTTTAGACATAACCCTGATTTAACAAACTTTTAGGCTAATAGCGTTGATTATAAAACATGTTGTAATCTTTATTTATTCCACAAATATGTGTTGATGGAACTGTTCCAGAACTTGTAATCAATTCAAGTCTCTTTGTGACTGACTGATGGAAGGGAACATTCAAAATTGATGATGCTCTCTCGTATATCATTAATTATGGAAATGTTCCACCCGAATAAGCTTTTGGAAATGTATCATTGATAATTGTCTGAATGTCTTTCTCGCCCTTCGCCTGGTCTTTATTTAGAAGTCATATTGTAATGGTGAGCAAATTCTTAACTGGTACATTGAAGCACCTCATTTGTTTTGTTATTTTATGGCACTTGATGGCTTGTAGTGATTTATTATTATATTGTGATGCTACTTTACTTATGCAATTAATGAACATCTCATTTTACTATCAAACTATTTGGACGTATTTTCTCGTCTATAATGTTAGAGGTAATTATTATGAATAAAATATATTTCATTGTTCCCAAACAAAAGCAAAGTATGTATTTTCATTCAATATATCAGGTTGAACTAAATAAAATATAATCTTAGAAAAAGATAGATTAAATCTAAAGTTATATATTTCCCATTTCCGGTAATTCATCAAAGGGTAAAAGCTAAAAACGAGAAATGAATAAATATATCTCCAATACTTATGGTTAGAACTCATCAATAACCTTAATGTTAATGCGAAGTAAAATTGACACTTGTCTCTTATGGCGCAGACAATGGAATAATATGTATTAGAGTTCCTGAACTTTGAACGTAGCCTACTAATCTTAAAAACTGTCCATTTTCACTAATTGGATTCAACAAATTATATTTTCTGCATCGGAAAATAAAGATTTGGTCTTGGTTCTAAGTAAATTTGATAGTATTTGTCGGAAATTTATATAAGAAATTGATTCTGACTTTTCAGGCCACTGTGACCTTGACCTGCACCATATGAGGTGCAAATCTGAATGATGTTTAATGTGCATCATAGGTCACTAAATCAGTCTAGTAGTTTTCAGTAAGTTGCTGACAAAGAAACAAAAAGACAAACACACTCGCAGATAAAGAAACCTACCATAAACATAAGGGGAAATATCTCCTTCCAAATAATTGCAAAACCAAAAAAACTGTTTTGCATTTCAAAGTAGTCTACATCCTTTTTCAATCCTTTGCCTCAAACCTTCACCATCCCACGGAGGAGGCATTAACTTGAAAACAACACTTGTCACTTTAACATCTTCCATATCACCTGACACTTCCAAAAGAGTTTCCCTAACTAAAGGAAACAGATGGTGGAAACCGGACACTTCTTCAGAGTTTTAGGTTGGCCAAATAACTTGTTTCGTATTGTAAGACGTTAAAAGGTTTCATTATCATCGTGGCAAATGACAATTGCAGGATGTTGAAAAAGCAGGGCAAAGGTATCTGGAAGGAGTCTTGGTAAAAACACCGCCTTGTTACTTTGTTAACGATTCCATGGAACCGGAGACGAAAGGTGTAACAGGTGGGGACTATGGACACATACACACTTCACAGTATCTTGAATATTCCTGTGTCAAATTGTCACACCCTGACTTCCTCTCCAAAAATGTTTTGGCTTGAAACATGCTCGTAGTATTTTTCATTTCCTGAAAACATCAATGATGATAATAAGAGAGAAATTAAGAGAAAAGTTAACACTAAAAAATATTAACTACAATATACATTCATTCAAGTATTGCCAGATAATATAAGTTGCCTATTTATCTATATTTTGGCAGCAGGACAATCAGTCATCCTGCCATAGACCTAAAACAGAATATATCAACAACTTTGAAGGAGAACTGACATGTCATCCTGTCAAGGAAATCGAACAAGGCTTAGCAAATGAAGCTTTAGAGACGTGACTGGAATAGGAATAATTTTCCCGTATTCCGGACAACAGACAAAAGTTCTACCGTTAGGAGCATTGGCAAGATTTGCTCTGTACAAAGTCAGTGGTAAGAGGGAAAATTAAAGTTTTGTGGTGACCAAGACAATAAAGTTGTTATAAGAGACTTATGGGATTAATGGGGATGTGTTAAGGGACTAAAGGGGCGGGGAGGGGGACGGGTGGGAAGTGGATACTAGGGGGGGGGGGGCATTCAAAAATGAATGAGATCATCCGTTAGAGAAGCGGTTGTTGATTCGGGCTTTCTCTGAACAACAAGGAGATATTCTCAGTACAGAGAGAGAGAGAGAGAGAGAGAGAGAGAGAGAGAGAGAGAGAGAGAGAGAGAGAGAGAGAGAGAGAGAGAGAGAGAAATTAATGTTGGGTTTTGACCCCCCTTTTGCCTATCACCTGGGGGAGAGACTCTCCTTCACTCTCTTCAATTATACATTTTCTATCTTACAATTTACGAGACTTGAGAACTATTTTAGCTGTTTTACACAAATCTTATTTAATTTTTTTTATATTTATCTTATTCATTTTAATATTTTCAAGCAACAAATATAGATTATAATTGAAAATCTTTTAAATAAATTGACTTTTTCAATTGAAAATTAGTATACCAGTAATGTATATCGTATTTCATTTCCCTAAACAGAAGTATTTTCAAATTCAAATATTCCACTTCTCAAATGTTAACAACAGAACCTACTAATCACTATTAATATTTCAATTGCATTAAATGATTATATTGTTATTCATATATTATCCAATGTAATAATTGCATTATAAATTTAGGTACAATTATGATATCACAAAATTATACCATTAATCTTTTACTCGATACAAAGCCTTTGAAATTCTACAAAATATCATATGTATTATTTAATAAATGTTTGGCCTGGTATGTCTAAAGGACCCAGTTTATTATCGTTAATGAATCATTTTGATGAGCAATGAAAGAAAAGCTATGTTATTATTATTATTATTATTATTATTATTATTATTATTATTATTATTATTATTATTAGCTGAGCTACAATCCTAACTGGAAGAGCAGGATGCGATAAGGCACACAAGGACTCCAACAGGAAAATTAGCCCAGTGAGGAAAGGAAATTGAAAATTTCAAAGCGAATAAAGAAACAGTCATAAAGTGAATCTCTTAGTTCTGTCCAACGAGAGAAAGAAGAAGAAGATTTAGTTGTTGTTCATGAATATGTTTGATGCAAAACCCGAGGGTCTAGTGGCAGCGAAACTCAATCTTCCATCGAGAGAGACTGAGTTCGATTCCAGGATGAAGGAGGATAAATTCTACATTTCTTATTTTTCATTATGATTCATCATTTAAGCATGTCAGTGGTATTTCTTTTCATTATTCATTCTTGTAGTGCTGATAGGAATTAGTAGTTGGCAGACGTAAACATTCCGCATCCAGCTGTTTGTAACGTTATGATAATTAGACATAGAAATGCTTCTTAATTGAGGGATTATACCCTTCGTATAGTAATGAATCTCTCTCTCTCTCTCTCTCTCTCTCTCTCTCTCTCTCTCTCTCTCTCTCTCTCTCTCTCTCTCTCTCTCTCTCTCTCTCTCTCTCTCAATAAATAAATATAATAAAAAGCGAAATAAAATATAATGTACTATTCAACTATCCAGTTTGACCAATTATCGAATAAAAATTGCAGTGAGAGTTCAGAAAAAATATTCAGATATAACATTCCATTAATATTTCTTACCTTAACTAATGACAATTACTTCGTTATGCCAATGACAATTGCCATTCGGAAATATTATCATAATTAAGGAAACAAAGGAGGTTTGCTCAAAATACTCTTCATCGTTGATCTGTGAGCTGAGCTTCATGATTAGGAATTGTTACGATTCCCAATTCCCAAATTCCCATTTAGTATCTTGGATGAAGCTGTTGATCCCCTCTCTCACAAAGGAAGTTGAACTTCCATTGCTAATCTTTAGAAAAAGGACGGAGAAATTGGGGAAAATGCATGGTACTTGAAGAGAGAGAGAGAGAGAGAGAGAGAGAGAGAGAGAGAGAGAGAGAGAGAGAGAGAGAGAGAGAGAGAGAGAGAGAGAAACAATGCTTTTAGCTATAGGATGAGTTATAAGAATTCTGGTTTCCTTCAACCCTGAATAAAACACAATTTAGAAAACCCATGCAAACAAAAAGCGAGAAAAGTTTACATAATATCGTCTCCCAATGATAAAATAAAAAACCTTCTTTAGTACCTCGTTTATTAAACATTAGATTCAAATGATCCTGAAAGGACATTCTATGGGAAAGGAATCCTTTGGAGAGTGTGAATGATTCTAAATGATTCCTTGAGGCTTTTGCAGTAGGACTGTAGAGAAAGCAGGCAGGCAGCTTATTCCAATGAATGAAGGAGAATACAGTAAAGGAAAAGAGAGAATATATATTCATCACACGAAACATGATTTTGTGAACGTTATTGAATCTTTTGTGTTCACTCAGTATACACCATATAATACGATATATGACTCTTATTTCCTTAATTAAGGGAACGAGGAACAAACATTTAAATTATAAAAGGAAGAGAGCTAATTATGATAAAACAATAACGATGCGAGTAAAAGAAGACATGTTATGAAAAAAACTTGAATCTTTTGATGTGTTTTAACCGACTTCAACGAAACCCTGAGATAAATGGAGCATTTTGTCTCCACAGAATCGAGTCAAAATGGAAGTCTGTAGTTCTGGACTAAGGCTCATCACTTGACATTGGAGATTTCGTCTTTAAGAATTGCCACATAAAACTGAATTTTTTGGGGGGTCGTATAATTTGATTCCGCAATGCAATTTGATAGAGACAGAGAAATGGGATATTTAGTCTTTCTCAGTTTTCTTTCATTTGTCTAAACTCTTGTTATGTATAAGTTCGTGTTGTGTGTAGCCTATGTGTATGAGGGCGATTGTGTTTGTAGGTACAATATATAGTTGCAAATAAACTAGAAATAAATATGATAAAAAACATGCCTTCTATTAAATCATCAATGTCATTTTCAAGACCTCTCATAAGAGAAAAATGTCGTAAAATGTCAGAGATCGAACATACATACTTGCACTTCCCAAGTAAGGGCAAGGGAGTCCAGGCAGTAGCTATCGATGTGCCACAAACCTATTGCCGAAGGAGGACAGGGTTGTGTCCACTAATAATAAAAAGGACATAAATACATGATTACATACAGTAGTTTAGTAGTTCAACATCTTTATCATCAAAATTTTCATTGGTAATAGTGAGGGCCCAGATGGCACTGTGATACTTAATAAAATACAAAATTTCAATTGAATTCTCTCTCTCTCTCTCTCTCTCTCTCTCTCTCTCTCTCTCTCTCTCTCTCTCTCTCTCTCTCTCTCTCTCTCTCTCTCATCTACGAATACCCATGTCATCATAATAACCCACATCCTAAACCTTTATTATGATTCATGGAATAAAAATTGTCTTCTAAATCTCGTGAAAACTCTTTAAGGATTTTTTTTCAAATCTACATGGAAGACGAGAGATTTTTCTCCGTTAATCTAACGGTTAATATGATAACCTTTAAAGGTTTAAATGTCGCTCGTGAATGGCAGAGGCAAGGGATACTGATCATGCTCTAGTAGGACAATGCACTAGACACATATGGTCTAGGCCATAGACCCCTCCCCATCAAGCTAGGACCAGAGAGTGCCAGATAATGGCCGCTGATTCCTCAGCAGATAGACCCACCGTATAGGCTCCCCTTAAACCGACCCCATCCTTATCTCACAAGATAACGAGGTGTCTAACTACAAGAAATTATTGAGCTTAAGCGGGTCTCGAACCCCAGTCCAACAGATTGCCTAGCATGGACATTTTTGATAGGCCACCAAAACCCATAATCTTCAAAATAGAAGAAACTGTCCTATATTTCCTTTATTATTCATTTTACTCAGTTGACTCTCTCACGATTCATTGACATAGTTATTCGTGACCACAATTATTGTGTTAACGACCCATTCAGGCCACCAGCTGTGTTTAAGGTCTTAAAATGACTTGCTTAGGATAATGAGGTATCGTTCAGATTCTCTCTCTTAAGGTCCCAATTATAATGGATTACGAAAAAATTCTTGACGTCATCACTAATTCGATAAAACCACTACATTTATCATTATTATTATTATTGTTATTATTATTATTATTATTATTATTATTATTATTATTATTATTATTATCATTATTACTTGCTTAGCTACAACCCTAGTTGGAAAAGCGAGATGCTATAAGACCAAGGGCTCCAACAGGGATAAATAGCCCAGAGAGAAAAGGAAATAAGGAAATAAATAAATAATATGAGAAATAAGGAACAATTAAAATAAAATATTTTAAAAGCTGTAACAACATCAAAATAGATATTTCCTTCATAAATTATAAAAAGACTTATGTCAGCCTGTTCAACATAAAAACATTTGCTGCAAGAGAGGAACCTTTGAAGTTCTACTGATTCAACTACCCGATTAGGAAGATCATTCCACAACTTAGTCACAGCTGAATTAAAACTTCTAGAATACTATGTAGTGTTGAACCTCAGGCCTAGTATTACGAACAGGATGAAACTGTCCAGGAAGATCTGAATGAAATGGATGGTCAGAATAATAAAAAAATATCATGCAACATGCATAATGAACTAATTGAATGACGGCGCTAGAGATTAATATCTAGATCAGAAATAAGAAATTTGATAGACCTTGAGTTCCTGTCCAACATCTTAAGATGAGAATCAGCAGCTGAAGATGAGACAGGAGAACAATATTTAAAACCAGGTAGAATGAAAGAATTAAAACACTTCAGAGTAAATTGATAACCGAAAATCTTAAGACTTTCTTAATAAGCCAATTTTTTTTCTTTTTTTTTTGGAGGGGGGTCAATTGAAGAAAACACTCACCTACTGTGTTTCTCAAAAGAAAATTTACCATCGAGAATCACACCTAAAATTTTTAATTATACAGAGTTCCAGAAACATTATCAATGCTGAGATCCGGATGTTAAGGAACCACTGTCCTTGACCTACATACAATCATACTTTGAGTTTTGGTAGGATTCAACTTCATACCCTATAACTTGCACCATGCACTAATTCTAGCAAGATCTCTATTAAGCGATTTAGAAACTCCAGATCTACATCCAGGATATGGAATTGATGCAAAGAGAGTAGCATCATCTGCATATATAACAAGCTTGTTTTTAAGGCTAAACTATGCCATGTGTATATAAGATGAAAAGTAATGAGCCAAGAACACTGCCCTGAGGAACTCTAAATACCACATTCCTATACTCACTATGGGGCCTATCAACAACAACTCTCTGCGATCCATTACTTAAAATATCAATAATGATGCCATGTAAAGATCCATCCCCTTTGGGTTTCAATACAAGTGGCTCATGATTGACATGGTGAAGTGTGACGAATACAACAAATATTATACAAAAATATTCTTTTACCCTTAGGTCAGGAGTAGTGTAGTATCAGAATAAGAGTAGTGTTATATCGCTATAGGAGATGGCAAGAGGGTGATATAGGCAGTGTTGCCAGATGCCCTTGGCAAAATTTCTGTATATTTTGTTCATTTTTTCTGTAGATTTAATGAAATTTCTGTAGATTACTCATATGTACTTTATTTGCTTTTTAATACAAATATTTAAAGTTATTGATACATAACTAAAAAAAAAATAGCATAAATTTGATCTTTTTATATGTACAGACAGGCTTTAACGTAATTTTGTAGAATTATGTTTTAATGTTTAAATTTACATAATTAATATAAATGTTAGTCCCTTTATATGTAGACACACTACCATAATTTTAGAGATTATTAAAGCGACAATGCAAAATTTTCTAGGCCTACAAAGAATGACACTAATGAAAACAAAATTATATGTCATAATTAAAGCTTATGTACAATTCTGGCTTTACCCTTTAATGATAAAGGTACTTGGCAAGTTATTAGTAAAACAAAAATATTAGTTCACCTATTGTACTCCTAATTACTACACTAGACTGGGAGATATGTTGTTGGAAATGACCATACTAATCCTCATCACTATTAACAGAAACGTTCCCGAGTAGCCCATCCAGTAAATAACACATATTAGTTGGTATGGAACGTGTCCGCTTCGAGACATCGAGTAATGCAATCGAATTGTCCCCGTAACACACAGTACGTCTAAGTTTATCATTCATATTCGATTTAACTTTTTTTTTGATGTACAGATATTAGATTTTAAAGAATACTGCTCTATCGGGGCAATTCCTTGAGAATTTCGGGATCATGTGCAACAAAATCCAGTAGATTTATGATGAAAATGAAAAAAAATTCTGTATTTCTGTAGATTTGTGGGAAATCCAGTAAAAATACAGACATTTCTGTAGGTCTGGCAACACTTGATCATATAGGTAAATATGCAGTATTGAACCAGCAACGAGTTTCGTCTCAGGGAAAAATTTCGTCTTCACCCCTTCACCCATCACCCCTTCACCCATCATCACCTCTCACTCCTTCACCATCACCCATCACCCCTCACTCCTCCCTCCTCACACCTTCACCCCTCAACCCCTCACTCCTCACCCCTTCGCTCCTCACCCCTCACTCATGACTCCTCACCCCTTCACCCATTACCCGTTACCTCTCACTCCCCACTCCTCACCCCTTCACCTCTCACTCATTCTTTACCCTTAACCATATCACCCACAAATACGTCATTGGAATCCACACTAAATCATGACTACGACGTCTATACAATTAAAAAGCGTGAGAGATTGTTACCTGTGTAGAAATATGCAATGCGGCAAGTATTTAATATATCCAATTCATATCAAGTAGGCTATTTTTCCCCCTAAGTTATAAGTCATGGAAGGTTCCAGAATGCAAGGATTCAAGAGCTCTACACATTGTTTATTTAAATGGCCAATAGATGGCCTTAGTAATATTGTACCAAATTTATATTTACCCCCATCAACCCATCATTATAATTTTCATTACTTCATTTCAACTGCTAGTTTGGGCAGAGATTTTTGGTCAAACAGACGCCTTTGAACTTGTGGTTCCTTGTTGTCTGAGCCCAATTTAATTCTTAGAAAACTACAAATTTTACAATAAATGTCACAGAAATATATCCTCACCAGACAATCGTTAGTTCAATTTACATTAGGGGATCCGGGGGTAGTCAGATATGCCACATGTACTGAAATTGGTGAGACACTCAAAAATCAAACTATTGTCTCTGGTCTTGGAAAGTTCCATAGCCTCTGTACAATGGTCTTTCGCTGTCTTGGGGTAGAGTTCACTTGCTTTAGTGTACACTTGGGCACACTATTCTATCTTATTTCTCTTCCTCTTGTCTTTTTCAAAATTTTAATAGTTTATATATGAAATATTTATTTTCATGTTACTGTTCTTAAAATATTTTATATTAATTGTTAATTACTTTTCTTGTAGTTTCCTTATTTCCTTTCCTCACTGGACTATTTTCCCTCTGGGAGACCTTGGGCTTATAGTATTCTGCTTTTCGAACTAGGGTTGTAGCTTAGCAAGTAATAATGATAATACCGTAATAATAATTAGGGAACATTCATTAATCCAGATTGCCCTAAGGGAAACAACATTGTTCACACAAAAGGAAAGTCTTGGTCACCATCTGAAAGAAAATAAGAATTTTTTTTACACTTTTCATCCAGGTGCTTTTAATCATAAACTGCAAGATTGATTTTAAATTCTCTGGCATCCTGACAAGAGCCTGTCTTACGTAAGATAGGACAATCTAAAACAAACAAATTAGTCATAAACTGGTTAAAAGGTTTTGATGGGAGAGCAAGACTACATTTTACGCTACCAAGCCGAAATAAAAAGTGACCATTGCTTACTAGTGCTTGTGTGAGTGGGAAGGTTGGCCTAAGGCCGCTGACCCCCTACGCTAACTAGCAGAGGGTCACACCTCACTAAAACTTTAATGGCTGGTTTCAGCTATCACGGAAATAATAACACTCACGTGTAAAGAGCGTAAGGTCTTTATATTGTGCCAGAATAAACATAATTTATTTCTTACCAATACAAGTATGAGATTACAGAGCACTATTTTCTTATATTATGCAACAGCAGTGCAAGAGAGTTTTCTAAAAAGAAAAAGAATTGCAGTTATGTATAATTACACCTTGACCTTGCAATGTATGGAAGAATATTGTATATGGTATTCTAAAATATGTCTGATTTAAGAGACAGAAGTCAAATTGAACCACGTGTAAAATACAAGTTCACTCGAAACAGTATTCTAACAATCAATGGCATAACAGTGAACCTATGGCAAGATTTGGTCTTACCTTTTCTGTCAATCAATTCAAGATTTAAAGATTGATCAGTAGAGACAGTAGCTTGTTTACAAGTAGGCTTACTTGGAATATCGATATAGCTTTTTATATCTCTTCCCAACCTCTTCTTTTTGCTGACCTGACTGTTCAAAGCTTTTCTAATATTTCTTTTGATGTCAAAGAAGACATTGGGAGATTCATAAGGTACTTTTAATGAGTGTGGATCTTTTGGATGCCAATAAATTGTGAATAAACTTTGAAAATAACAACTTCTGCAGAACCCAAGACATAGAACGCAAGTTAGGCCCTGTACATTGGTCTCTTCTCATGGAACGGTGTAAAAAGTCACTATAAAAATAGAAGAATAACATCTGTTCTGAAAATAACTTTACCTAATAAGGAAAGATTAAATCAAACCATGAGATTTACAGCAGAACAACAGCGATGCAATTTGTGAATTAGGGATGGATGAAATATTGTACTATTTCTTATTGTTTGTTTATGAATGAATCTGAAAATTCTAGTAAATGCTGCATTCCTGAAGAAGCATACACACAGGGTAGTTTACTGCCTTTTCTCTAAATGTATAGACAGAATCTTAATAAATACTGTACTTATATATTGTATTGTAATCACTTAAAGAAAAGTCCCAACTCTGGCTTGAAAAGCAAAATGCTAAAAGTCTAAAGGGCCCAATAAAGAGAGTAGCCAGGTAAGAGTTAAAAATAAACAATAGAATGAAAAAAAATAGGAATTACAAGTAAACAACATATAAATAATGAGAGACTTTTGTCCATCTGCTCAATATACACCGAATAGTCTGGCCTATTCTTTCCATATTCTCCTAAGTCCTCATACACCTGACAGCACTGAGATTACCAAACAATTCTTCGCTTAAGGGTTTAACTACTACTCCGTAATTGTTTTGTGGCTATTTTCCACTTGGTAAGGGTAGAAGAGACTTTTTAGCTATGTTAAGCAGCTATTCTAGGAGGACGGACACTCCAAAGTGACCATTGTTCTCTAGTCTTGGGTAGTGCTATAGCCTCTGCACCAAGGCTTATATTCTTCTTCTTCTTCTTTGAATACTTGTTTGTTAACAGCCAATGTGTCAGATCCAGAAGTAAATATCTCATATTCAAAATGCTTTTTCTATTGAGACCTGTTCATTTCATAATAAGGAAGTGTGAAAGGAACTAAAGTGTAAATGAAATATGAAAATTGTTATAAATAATATTTATTAAATTGTAAAATGCATGTTAAAAATGCAATATCTCAAATTAACAATTATTTGTTATGGCATAAGAATATTTGAAAAATAAGCTTCAGTTACATACAAACAAGCATGAAAAATTAGAACAATTATTCAAAGTTAATTTACAATTTTACAGACACAAAAACATTACTTTTCCTTTATAGTCCATTTGTATCAATTTAATGTTTTGTACTTAGGAAGTCTGAACTTTCCCTCATAATTCAAATTGAAAAGGAACCTTTCTATCAGCAAGGACACAAATCGGGTAAGAAAACTAGTGCCAAAGTTTGACAAATTATCAATGCACAAGAAGAGTATGTAAGATAACTCGCAGTGTCTTTTGCACCGCTAGCTTTGGCACAGCCTGTCCTAAGATTGTTGGGTTGACTGGAAAGATTGTTGATTAGTTTGAAAGGTATGAAATGATGATCATGAGTAGAGTCAGAATGGAGAAGTGCACAATATGTACATTCAATATACCAACCTGATCACTCAGCAATGTTAGAGTATCACAGTACTTTGCTGTTAGAGAAAATTCAGTATTGGGAAACACAGGGGATGAATGAGCAACAAAAGACACCAGTGGTGGGGACTCAAGGAGGACTTACTGGCTTATCTGTATCACTACGAGGCAGCGGATCCGTCCTCAGCAGTTGCATACAATATTTGTCACTTACTTTGATACCTTACATTTGTATGTTCCTTTGTTTTTTTTTTTCGAAAGCTTACTTTTTTCTATATTGTATTTCATTCTAAATAAACAAAAAATCCTTCTATTCATTACGAGGTTATTATAGAATAGTTTATCTGAATTATACTTATATTATTTTACTCTAAATAATAGGAAAGCACTCTGAATCTATGTGTAAAAAAGCTATTATATTCATCGTGAAGTGATTATGTGATATTGCGGAAGGGATGAAGGGCGCATTGCCCCTCCCTTTTACACTCACTGCCGTCTGCTGACAGAGCACCTCAGATTCTTGTTGTGGTCACAAACACGGCAACGGAAATGTCACCCAACGGGAAAAAGTGTATTTCCTAACGGCAGGTACCACAGAAACTGTAAAATAATTGAGCTACCTGGGGGCCTACTCATCAGCTACTACTACTACTATTACTTGAAGTCATAATCGAGTATAAGGTCGAAGGTTTGCATGACGTATAAGAGTAAACAAATAATAGAAGTTAGAATACGAAAAAATTTCAGCATAAAATTATATCAATTGAGTGAAATTTCACTTTGTACGAAGATCATAAAAGAAAGATGTACCGCAGTAATGATGTTTCTCCTCCAGCACATACAGCACAAGAGATCAGCAGACAAATGCATTTAGAACACTTTTATTTTTTGTTGTCCAAGTATATCCTTTAATTCTTTAATTTCCACAAATACTCTGCAGGTTTCTAACTGACAAAAATTCTTACGAAAGAAAGGGTGTGAATAATTAGTGAGTCAGAGGTACAGTACAGTATGAAACAAAACTGGTGAAACTTTTTTTATTTTTGCTTCAGAAAAGAATTGTTCCTAAGTTGACAATTAGTATTAAATCTTATATTTCACTCTGTAAACATGTGTATGCATGAGACATCATTGGTCACTTGTTATGGGTAATTTTATCATTGAATAGTGTTAGCTCATCCATATACCAAGGCACTTCCCCCAATTTTGGGGGGTAGCCGACATCAACAAAGAGACAAACAAAAAGGGGACTACTCTCTACGTTCCTCCAGCCTAACCAGGGACTCAGCCGAGTTCAGCTGGTACTGCTAGGGTGCCACAGCCCAACCTCCCACAATTCCACCACAGATGAAGCTTCATAATGCTGAATCCCCTACTGCTGCTACCTCCGCGGTCATCTAAGGCACCGGAGGAAGCAGCAGGGCCTACCGGAACTGCGTCACAATCGCTCGCCATTCATTCCTATTTCTAGCACGCTCTCTTGCCTCTCTCACATCTATCCTCCCATCACCCAGAGCTTTCTTCACACCATCCATCCACCCAAACCTTGGCCTTCCTCTTGTACTTCTCCCATCAACTCTTGCATTCATCACCTTCTTTAGCAGACAGCCATTTTCCATTCTCTCAACATGGCCAAACCACCTCAACACATTCATATCCACTCTAACTGCTAACTCATTTCTTACACCCGTTCTCACTCTCACCACTTCGTTCCTAACCCTATCTACTCGAGATACACCAGCCATACTCCTTAGACACTTCATCTCAAACACATTCAATTTCTGTCTCTCCATCACTTTCATTCCCCACAACTCCGATCCATACATCACAGTTGGTACAATCACTTTCTCATATAGAACTCTCTTTACATTCATGCCCAACCCTCTATTTTTTACTACTCCCTTAACTGCCCCCAACACTTTGCATCCTTCATTCACTCTCTGACGTACATCTGCTTCCACTCCACCATTTGCTGCAACAACAGACCCCAAGTACTTAAACTGATCCACCTCCTCAAGTAACTCTCCATTCAACATGACATTCAACCTTGCACCACCTTCCCTTCTCGTACATCTCATAACCTTACTCTTACCCACATTTACTCTCAACTTCCTTCTCTCACACACCCTTCCAAATTCTGTCACTAGTCGGTC
>NC_090749.1:20197957-20240457 GCF_036898095.1 Palaemon carinicauda
CTATTTGGGCTGCCATAAGCAGCCTACCAGGAAAGTCACAGTCATCTTCATTGGGCCAATCCTACTGTCACTGGACCTCGGACTATAGGGAATTATCCCCATAGAGGACTTAGACATCGACCCGCTACGCGGCTTCAACTGTCAACGTTTTCGCCACCACATGGAGAACTGGAGAAACTCAACGGTCTGTGGAGTCTTCAGTTGCTGGCATCCCACTCAAGAATACATTTACACCCACAACAACGGGTTAGAGACCCATCCGAAGTGTCCGAAGTGTGGTGAATCTCACCACGCCTGGAACAGGAGGTGTCCAGAGGAATTTAGAAGATTGAGAGTATTACAGAACGTCCCATCTGCCTCTGCAGCAGCTGCCAAGACACAGCCACCTAAGCCCTAAAGAGCTCCACGTTCCAGGCCTCCATGTCAGACTTCCACTGATCTTAACTCTTTCACTCCCACTCCTGTCACTATGGTCATGCTCTTGGGGCTGAGCGACTGCACCTCCATACCTACAGTTATGCTCTCGGAACTGAACAACTGTACGTCCTTTCTGAGGGCCTGTTTTGGTTGTGTTTGCTCTTGGGTGAGCTGATTCTTTTGCATATGTGTCTAGTAACTTTGAAAAGTAAAATTGCTCTCGTCGGAGCAATACACTTGAGCAGATTGTCGTGAGCCAAGATCTGGCAAGACACTGACCACATTGGTTGAGTCTTTCACCTTGGGGGCTATGACTGACTGTCTAAGAGCTCCATCCGGGAATAATGTCCGGGCACTCTACGCACGCACCCACCCGTCCTTTTATATTAAGAACAATACTCACGAGCATTCTGGATCATTCAAGGCAAACCTAAGCCCTAAAGAGCTCCACGTTCCAGGCCTCCATGTCAGACTTCCACTGATCCTAACTCTTTCACTCCCACTCCTGTTACTATGGTCATGCTCTTGGGGCTGAGCGACTGCACCTCCATGCCTACAGTTATGCTCTCGGAGCTGAACAACTGTACGTCCTTCCCGAGGGCCTGTTTTGGTTGTGTATGCTCTTGGGCGAGCTGATTCTTTTGCATATGTGTCTAGTCCTTTTATATTAAGAACAATACTCACGAGAATTCTGGATCATTCAAGGCAAACCTAAGCCCTAAAGAGCTCCACTTTCAGGCCTCCATGTCAGACTTCCACTGATCCTAACTCTTTCACTCCCACTCCTGTCACTATGGTCATGCTCTTATGGCTGAGCGACTGCACCTCCATGCCTACAGTTATGCTCTCGGAGCTGAACAACTGCACGTCCTTCCCGAGGGCCTGTTTTGGTTGTGTATGCTCTTGGGCGAGCTGATTCTTTTGCATATGTGTCTAGTAACTTTGAAAAGTAAAATTGCTCTCGTCGGAGCAATACACTTGAGCAGATTGTCGTGAGCCAAGATCTGGCAAGACACTGACCACATTGGTTGAGTCTTCCACCTTGGGGGCTATGACTGACTGTCTAAGAGCCCCATCCCGGAATAATGTCCGGGCATTCTACGCACGCACCCACCCGTCCTTTTATATTAAGAACAATACTCACGAGAATTCTGGATCATTCAAGGCAAACATTACACAATAGCGACACTCTAAAAACTGACTCTTGAATCATCCTCTTGAAGTCACGTTCGTCAGACGGCCAGCGCCAAAGTACAGTAGTTATAAGAAGTGTCTAGAACTCCTGTTCCAGAGCACAATGATATTTTAAGTTACAAATACAATAACATATATAGAAATTAATAATTTATTTTTTATTTTTACATCAACATAATATGAAAACAAACAAACTATTTTATTTTTAGATCAACGTATATGAAAAATAAGCAATTTTCACAAGTTTTGTCATACAACATACACAAATTTAACATAACATATAACACATATGAGTATAAATTCGTTACAAAATAATACAGAGCCTTGGCTTACCTTCTGGATCTATTATTAGTCCTGAAAAGGAAGTTAAGAGCGATGCATAGAATTTTGTTTTGAACTTTGTTTTTGCTGTTGTTTTGGGTAGACGGACGAAGACTGTCTTGAGACAATTGCAGTTCTTAAAAGATTGTTTTTCAGATAATTTATTGAGGTTTTACAAGAAAACGTCATTTGGAAGGAGATTTATAATCTTCCAGAATCTTTCAAAATTCCAGGAAAAAAATGAAGGAGAATTGTGAAAGAAGAGATTCGTCCTGTGGAAAGTCAATTGGGAGGAAAACGGATTTTCTTCAAAGGTGTCAAAGGCAATAAAGTTGTTGAAGGATCCTTATTATGGGTTCGATGATGATGTGGTTATTAATTGGTGTCTTCAGGGGGAATTTAGAAGAGGAAGGGAAGAGCCTTTAGTGAAACAGTTGTTGAACACTAAACGATATGCTTCTTAAGTCTGTGATTAACTGATAGGAGAGAGAGAGAGAGAGAGAGAGAGAGAGAGAGAGAGAGAGAGAGAGAGAGAGAGAGAGAGATTGACATTTTTCTTTGTAGAACAGGTTAATAGCCAAAGGATGCACACAAATTTAAAGAGATTGGTCCCAAAAGAATGATATTTCCTGAATTATTATCTGGACCCATTAAAGCGATAAGAATATTTATATCAAAACGGAAGCTTGGGGACAATACATTTCATGAAAAGTCTTTAGCAAGACGTTTTGCCTTTAACAGAGTAAAGCAATCCTGGTGAACATTTCCTCTTCCCTGGATGAGGATTTATTCTGAAAATAGGATATTGAAGCTCACTTACCTTTTGCATTCGAAAGATGTTCCCAAGATTTCACATTTCTGTTTAGACTTCGATCATTTTGGTATGAAAAGAAAAAATAAAAGTCTATTTGTTTTTTCTTAGAGATGAATTTTTAGTTAGGTTTTTGTCTTGAAGGAAAACAGAAATAAGTTTATATTAATTAAGAAATAAGTTCACATTAGAGATTTTTGTAAAAATATCTCTCTAATTCAGACGAGATTTCTTTTGCAATGATGTTAGTCAAATTAAGAGGCGTTGATTTTCCCTCTGGAGTCAACTTGAAGGCTTCAAGAGACTGAGGAAAGAAAAGATTTATAGTTTATTACCAATTGTGAACAAGAACGAAACAGAAGGAATTTTCATCAATTACTAATAGTCAAGTTGTCTTGTAGTAACTGACTACATCGGTGTAGGCGAGAGGTTTCATTCAAAAGTAATCTCAATAATGTTTCCAGTGTGGAATGTTTTTTTTTTTTTTAATATATTTCAAAGTAGATATTATTCCTTACAATGAAGAAATCAGTTCGAGTCGTATCATACACTGATGCCAGAGTGAAGGAACCCAGTTAAGGTTTAAAGACTGCTCATAAGTGGCAGAGGCCAGTGAATTGACATTGTCCTAGAGACTGACCATATACACATATGATCAGCGTCCAAACCCCCTCTTCACCCAACCTAAGACCAGGCAATGGCTGCTGATGACTCAAAAAAGAAGGTGAGGTTGCAGACACTAAAGAAAGTATTACGTTTGAGTGGAACTCGAACCCCAGTCCGTGGTGTGCCAGACAAGGACGCTTCCAATAGGCCACTGCAACTTATAATTACTGGGATTGGATTTCAGCCCAACGAAATCCCAGTTAAATCCGGTTCTCTTTGGGAGATGCAATAGATAACAAAGGATTGTGCAATTTACAAAAATCTTATCTAAATTCAACTTTGTTTTCAGGATATCCATCAACCCTTCTGTTACAGAACCAAGCATTGTTCAATACCTTTTATGAAGTAATGATATTAAATGCTATATGTATATGTTGGTCTTTTCTCCAATGCTGGAGAATGATATCCAGTTGGTACAAATAAAGTAAGAAATGTAACATAACTTCCCAGTCGTATTCTCACGATCAATTAAGATGATTGACAGTAAGTGATGAATGGAATAATTTTTTTATATATACAATATTCATTACTTCTTTTGTCGCAAGATCAGGGACAATGTAATTTCACAGTTAAAGTAAAGTAGTGTCGTAGTGAGCACTGACTGAGCTATGAGAGCACACTGAAGCCCAGTAGCTGAATTGGTAACAATATTAACACCTACTTTACATAATTTTAGTGCGATCTGATAAAGAGTAGAAATGGTTACCATGGTATGATGGTTAGAATACTTGTTGATGTTTACCCCTCATACGTGGGGGTACTCAATAATAATGAGAAGCGAAGAGCATCTACAAACTGACAAGGATATCTATAACTTTACAATCAACGTCATCATCCTCTTTTTTAAATACTGATTTCTAGTTCTCTCACTATTTATGTGATTTTTTACTGTATCTTCTACACAGTATTGAAATTTTTATTTAAAATTCTGAAAAAGAAAATAATTTTAAACGTAAAAACAGATTCTTAAAAGGTGAAAAAACTCAAATTACTTCATCATAATGAAAAAAATATCTTTCCATCTGATCTAAATTCATCAGAAATTTGCGTAATATTGAAAGTTCACTGAGATTGGAGGTAGCCTTTTCTGTTCCACCAGTAATTAATAAGTAAAGATATTGAATGATAGAATACAAACGTGAAAACTTTATTCATGTTGACTATAATCACTATTTGTGCAATGGAACTTTTTATAAAATTAGCAAAAAACAGAAAAACTATCATCACAGTCCTCTTCTGTTTTCTGTCTTGACCTTCGAGTGGGACTAAATAAAACCCAATTCTTTATAATACCTTTATTAAAGTTTATATGTTATTAAATGTTACATTTTTAATTCTTCTTATTCTATAATGACCATTGGTCGCTTTTTTAGAGAGAGAGAGAGAGAGAGAGAGAGAGAGAGAGAGAGAGAGAGAGAGAGAGAGAGAGAGAGAGAGAGAGAGAGAGAGAGAGAGAGCCTACAAATAAATAAAAATGTTCGTTGATATGTGGGGTGAGTCTTGTGGTACAGTGGCAACCTCATACTTACTAAAATGGAAGGGCCAGCGTTCGATTCTCCTAACAGACGAGGGAAAAAAGTATTGTTGCTGCTCTTATTAATAATATATTTATCGTGAACTGACATGCAACGTAGATTAGTTATAAATTCGTAATCTACACAAATAAGTATAATGAATAATAAAATGAATAATTTATTGTTTCATTTTACTTGGATTCTTTGTTACTGTTTTGGTTTAGTTTACTCTTTACTTCTGTCATCCTTTCCAACCTTTGGTTTTGCAATCTCATGACTTTCAAGATAATTGAATTGTTGCTTAACATACGGATTGATAACAGTTATTACAAAACGAATAATTGTATCCAAGTTTGAACTTCCAAAGTACCAATAAGTAAACTCCTGAACATAATAACATTCAATAATGTGGTTACCATTTTTACTAAATCTTCTCTAAATTTGAGGTTAAGCAAAATCAAAGAAAACTGAATCGTTGTGGAAGCGTTCACTATAAGACCCAAACTGATTGTTTGCCTAAATATTAAGTCACTTGCTCATATATTATATGGATGTTGTGAAAAGAAGAAGAAGAAGAAGTTCATTACTGGGTCAAATGTGGACCATGAAAAGAGTGAGTGAACTTCTCGACCTAATGAGACTCATGCTTATTGTTCTCAAAAAGAGAACCATCCAACAGGAGTTCGGGAACAAAGCATTCAAATTCTCCTTTGGAACTAAGGAGAGAAATGTTGATCCTTTTGGCTGACGCAATATATTTTGTATTTAGGCCATGGATTGACTGCTGTTGGAAACAGGTTTGTAGTTTGAAACTTTAGAAGTATTTAATCATGTTAGCTGTTTTTGCTATTTGAATCCTCATTTTTGACCAACTGTGTGTGCTTAAAAAAGGGATTTGTATATGTGGTACCTAATACAGTATTCATGGTAGACAGTGTCTTCAGAAATTCATGTATAGTAATTGCAGTATGACCATATAACTTCAATTATTTGTTCTTACACGAATACTTCAGTAAATCTACAAGGGTCACTTAAACTTTCAACAAGGTAGCCGTAGTAGTTAGCGAGTAGAGCAACCTTCACTGCAACTTCAGCCTCTGACTGTTTTAATCTGTAGTTTTTTCTTGCAGATTGTTATGTTTGATGGATATTGATGGAAGAAGCCAATGATATGCAGTTTTTCCTAATAACTGTAATTGTGAGGCTGTTTTCTGTGCTACCTGACGTCACCCAATAGACTTGTTCATGCTAGGCAGCATATCTGTTGCTGCTCTATCTCTTGTGTATGTCCTTACAACGACGACCACAATGTCAATATAAGGAAGTTGGTTTTCCTTACATATCATTGGTGCTTCTTCAGAGGAAGAGTTCTGCTGACACTGAGTGTGAAAGGGAGAGGCACTGTTTTTCTCCTTTCTTTCATTCTCTTCCAGTACTGGAAAGGTGCTTAGAACATATCACCTGGTGATGCTGTTGTAGTCTCTTTCCCCGTGAGAGTATCGTCGTTGCCATGCCCGACTCTGTAGAAGATAAATCTCATGTTCTTCCTTCTTCCCTACCTTATGTTCATTAGAGTCTTCTCAGCAACTTGAGGAAGAACAAATAGAAGACGTCACTGAAGAAGTTCAGGAAGACCGATCGATGGGAGCTACGTACTTATACTGAGATTGTTCTACTGAGGGAAGAGATCCAACTGCTGTAATGCCTCGTTTGCAAGGTGAGATAGTGTCATGGATATAAGCAATAAAAGTATACGAGCATTAAGTATATGAATAACAAAATCATATCTTATTTGCACCTAGTGCTTAGTCAATGTTTGCAATACCTTTATTACTTTCGGTAACAAATTGAGCTTCGATCCAAATACTTTTCTTTCTGGAAGTATTGGATGACATGATTAAAGTGGGCACTTTAAAGAAAACCAATCAGATTGCAGGATATGAAAAACCTCCTTTTAAGGCAATACCAATTAGCTCCGCCCACAAACTTGTATGTAATCAGAGAGGAATGACACAGGAATGAGGTAGAAAGTGTTAAGAAAACCGGATGTCGGACAGAGTTAGTCTTCCAATGAAAGTCTCCCTTGTCACTTCAAATAACAAACACCAGTCTCCAAGATTTTGACATATCAGTGACGAAGAGAAGCTAGACTTTTTGTGATGTCTGGGTCAAGAAACATTTTAGCAACTGAAGATCTCGTCAGATCTACATTGTGTTTTTTCTCCAGGTTCCACCCTGTTTACCCCATTTATCAATATCTTGAAGTAATCCAAGCCTTTTGAAGTATTGGAGCTCCAACACTGATACTCTCAGTAGACAAGTTTGTGAATAAATATGTTATATTTTTGTGTTTCTTTTCATATGACTTTTCTATATTTCAATTGCTGTTTTCAAATTATTTTTATCTATAGACTGAAAGAACTTGTAACAATTCTGAGATAGAAACAGATTAAACACAGGAACGTTCCCATCCACATATATACATATCTGTATGCTGTAGAGGTGTTCACTCCCTGCTACCTGTGCTGTTTCCTAAGGGAATGAGCTTGCTCACTGCCAGAAGGAATCAAGGGCTTTGCCTTTCTTTTTGCTTCCTGGATGATCCACCAATCTCCCTGTCACTTTCGTAAGAACAGTGAGAACTGGTGTGTTCTGAGGACTTTCCCTCAATGGAAAGTACTGTAGCATTGGCTAAGGCACTGACTGCTACCTGTGGGCCATCTCATTCCAGGGAAGGTTCATGCCAAAAACTACCCCTCTGGAAAGAAGTATCGTCACTTCCTGCTTCTTCTAGTACAAAGCCCACTTATGGGCTGTTGGGATGAATAGGACCACCATTTTCCCACTACTCTTGATGATTGACTGATCTCTCTCTCTCTCTCTCTCTCTCTCTCTCTCTCTCTCTCTCTCTCTGGTGTGTAACAAAGAACTAGTATACTTGCGGCTCCTTCTCCTGCTCCTGTATTTGGTCGAAATATTTGTCGAAATTCATCACACACTGAGATTAAATGCTCACTCCCATAACTCGGGGTCTCGTACCAGGTGCAATGTCCTTGACCGTGCCTGCAGATGTTACTACCTCTGGCAAACAAGTAATTTTTGAGTGCACACAGAGAACGTATCCATTCAGGAAAATGAGCTTAGTTAGTTCTTGCCTCATACGATAGGTGAGCGGTTATGTATTGGATGATAGATGTTTCTTTACAGACCAATCTCTCTGCACGGCTTGTTGAAGAAGCAGAGCTGTACAAAAACTCTACCGTGGCTCGGAAAGTGTTCCCATATAGTGTACAGGCGCTCATGTTCCTGCTAACAGTGCTTGGTCTAATGGGAGACAGCACACAAGCACTGCTGGTCAGGAGCTTGACTTTTGACTTTGTACCCCTCCTGTGCTTTGACATTCCCATAATGCTTTAGTGATGTAAAACTACCTTGAAGAGATCTCCCAAAGGTGGAGAAAGGATTTTGGATTGTTCTCAGTCTTTAAAGTGAGGCGAGCTCAGGTACTTGTCAGCAAGGGTCCTCTTCAACCAAGGACAGGAACTCCTGCAATGCTGTTACTCACCTGGGAAACCAAAATGCCCCAGGTCATCTTCTTTTTCTTCTTTCTTCTTTGCCTATATCTTTTCCCACTTCTATGTGGGGTCAATGTTTCTGGTCAGCTTTCTACATCTACCTCTGTCCCACACCTCATCACAGGTTAATCCCTTTGATCAAAGGTCATCCTTGATACAGTCCACCAACCTTCGCTTTGGTCTCCCTCTCCTTCTCGTTCCCTGTACCTCCATTTCCATCACTCTCCTCCTAATATACTGTTCATCTCTTCTCATGACATGACCAGCAGCTTTACTATTTTTCATCCTCTTCACTGCTTGTTCTACTTCTCTTTTAGTAACTTCTATGGTAACTGTCTCGTTTGGGAGTCCATCTTCATATACTGTTCTTGATACTAGGCACGCAGTTAATTCTAATACCCAAAACTTCTCAATCATAAGGCTCAATACTACACAGTATTCTAGAAGTTTTATTCCAGCTGTTACCAAATTGTGGAATGGTCATCCTAATCGGGTAGTTGAATCAGTACAACTTCAAAAGTTCAAAGTTGGAGCAAATGTTTTTATGTTGACCAGGGTGACATGAGTCTTTTTATAGTTTATACAGGACATATCTGTTTTTGACGTTAATAGTTTATATAGGACATATCTGTTTTGACATTGTAACTGTTTTAGAATCATTTATTTTTAACTTGCTCTCATCATTTATTTATTTCCTTATTTACTTTCCTCACTGGGCTATTTTTCTCTATTGGAGCCCTTGGGCTTATAGCATTTTTCCAACTAGGGTTGTAGCTTGGCTAGTAATAATAATGATAATAATAACAATAATTGGGTTCTCCTCATTCAGTAGTCCTTCAAAATAAGTTTCCCACCTTCTATTAATTTCATTCTCTTCTGCTAGAAGTATACCATTCCTATATTTTATTTGCCTTATCTGTGTCAGGTCTTTAGATGCAGCATCTCGGGCCTTAGCAATTTGTAATATTTTCTTCTCTCCTTCTGGTTTTTCCATCTCTTTATAGACTTCATTTAATGTCTCTGCCTTTGCCTTTGCTACTACTCTTCTTGCTTCTTGCTTTGCTTGTTTATAGTTTTCTTTATCTGCTCTTGTCCTGATAGATCTGTCTTCTTCTTGGCTTCTTTCTTGGTTTTTACTCATTCTTGCACCTCATCATTCCACCACCATGATTCTTTATCATTTGGGGGTGTTTTTCCTGATGACTTTCCAAGTACTTCCTCGCCGATCCTTAGAATCACGTTACTATTCTCGGTCCACTATTCTTGTACATCCTCATGTAACTTTTCTACTGCCAGCACTCTTTCCTTAAACAAGACTCTCAGTTCTTCCTCTTTCAATTTCCACCACTTAATTTTTGGGGCCATTCTCGTCTTTTTACTTCTTCTATAATTCCTTATTCTGCAATCAATTACCACTAACCTATGTTGCACTGCTACTCTCTCCCCATGTATCACCTTGCAATTTTTAACTTCCTTCAGATGGTCTCTCTTACAGAGCAGCAAATCTATCTGGCTCTCCCTGCCACCACTACTGTAAGTAATCAGTCTGTTAATCTTCTTCTCAAAGAATGTGTTGATCATTGCTAGGCCAAAAGCCAATGCAAAATCAATCACTCTTTCTCCCCCATCATTTCTCTCACCCACACCCCAACCTCCATGCACTCTCTCTATCCTTTCCCTACTAGTTCCCAAGTGGCCGTTTAGATGTTCTCCTATAATTACCCTTTCCCTTGCAGGAATTATTCCTAACTCCTGGTCCATCTCCTCCCAGAATGTATCCTTCTCCTCCTCTGAACACCCAGTTTGCGTTGAAAAGGCACACACCACATTGACTATTGTTGCTCCCAATCCTAGCTTTAAACTCATAATTCTGTCATTTTTCCTATTCACCCCAATCAAATTTTTCTTCAACTCTTTCGATAATATTATTCCGACTCCATTTCTTCCTTCCATATTTGCTCCACTGTAATATAATATACAACTTCGCCTAGTTCTCTTGCGTTATTTCCCTTCCACCTGGTCTCCTGCACACAAAGCACTCCAACCTTCCTTCACTCCATGAGGTCAACCAGCTCTCACCGTTTTCCAGTCATTGTCCCCACATTCAGAGTCGCTACTCTCATCCTCTCCTCAGATTTTCTATTCTGAGCTTGCCTCTTTAACCCAGCCCACCCATGGCTGGGTAGCCCTTGCCGATTTTTCGGAGGGATCAGGCGAGTTCCCAATGCGTCACTTAAGGGGAATGCCCTACCATTAATTTCATTCCGATTATACTCACTGATCATAGTTGTTTTGGCTAATTTTTCATGGCTGGATGCCTTTCCTCCTGCCAACCCTCCCTCCCCATTTACCCGAGCTTGGGACCGGCACCAAGTTGAGGTTGCCTTCCCCCCTCGGTGGCCTGGGTTCAGAACGCCCTAGATCATGGTCCACGGAAATAGACACCTGCATATCACCCTACTGTAGATCCAGGCAATACTATCATCAATATGTGTATATGAGTGCACGTTTTGTGACACCTCTCGAAAAGCCAATGCTGCAATGTCATCATCTTACACAAATGTTCACAAATAAAATAGGTCAGTCATGCATCTTCACACCTATGATGGAGATGTGTTTACACTTCACAGGAACAACCAGGAGGGAAAGATAATTCGCTTTTGTGTCCGTGACATCTTAATGGATAGCTATATATCAATCTATTTTGGAGCTTGTATCCTACAGATATTGCTACCCCCCCCCCTCTCTCTCTCTCTCTCTCTCTCTCTCTCTCTCTCTCTCTCTCTCTCTGTATAAAGCACATTTATAAGCCAAACAGTCAAAGCTGACCGTTGAGTGACAGGCTTTCTCTAAATGCTTAGTGGAGGATTCCTCTTCTTTCAACCAATTTCCTTGAATGAGCCTTAAAACAAGCACACCTGAAGTTAAGCTAGATTAAACATGGCGGTCGGATTAGTTTTGGTTTTAAGACCTTTTGGGGTTGAGGTTAAAGGTTGGGTTCTCCTTAAGTAGCCTACTACGGGTTACTTACTTTCATTCTCTATTCTATTTAGTCCTTCCTAATATCCATTATTTGCATATATTTTATATCATTTCTGTGTATTAATAGATAAAGTAAATACCGCTGTACAGATATTGGCATTATACGCAGCATCTTTTGAAACACTTCTTATCTTCTGAAGGAAAACAAAAATAGTTTATTTATTTATCCAGTCAACCGCTTGAACGAAGAGACTTTGAATACTGTCATATAAGCCAAACAAAGCTTAGCTCCGTATGACAATCAAGTTTTGTAGCTATTACAAGCTTCATCAGAAATGGCTTTTACATGAGAGAGAGAGAGAGAGAGAGAGAGAGAGAGAGAGAGAGAGTTGGTGAATCTCGTACCTTACATCAACTTAATTGAGCTTTTCTATTTAGTAATTCACATTGATTCTCATTCATCTTAGGCAAATGAAACTGTATATCTTATCTATCTTTCCTCATTTATGCTATTGATCTAAAAGCTATTTACCCTTCAGAAGAGATATCAATATTGCTTTTTTTGGTTCTGAATATTCCCCAATATTCAAAATTCTCCTCAGTTTCTGATGTTGTTGATGTTTGCTCTGGTTTTGGATATCTTGTGTTGATGGCGATCTTCTTCTTCGAAGCAATCTATTTACTCCAGTTTTTACATGAACTAATCTCTTGTGTTAAGACTATTGTGTCTGCCTAACAAATTCGACTTTTATTGCTTCCATCAATCTGAAGCTGAAAATATACTACATCTTGGGGGAAAAAAGGGGCGGGGGTTGTCCGGGAAGAGGGATGGGTGGGGGGTGGGGGGGAGCCGGCGAGCCAATTTAGTGCTGATCATCTTCATTCTATTTTTGTTTGATTAATTATTTCGACAAAGATAGATACACGTGACGCCTTTCATGGTATTTGGAAAATACCAAATAAAAGATGATCAATGATAGCCATGCCTAGTATTTTACTCTCTCTCTCTCTCTCTCTCTCTCTCTCTCTCTCTCTCTCTCTCATCCACTAGTCTTATAAATGAAGTTTGATATCTTGGAAAAAATAAAAATAAAAGTAACTCTCTCTCTCTCTCTCTCTCTCTCTCTCTCTCTCTCTCTCTCTCTCTCTCAAAGGACGAATTATCTGGCATAAAAGAAACGTGAATGAATGGTTTCATGCAATAACTCCATAAGAATTAGAATAAAACTATCATTTTCACAAAAGAATATTGATATGGATGAAAGAAGAGGATAATATCACTTCTAAAAGGAATGGAATAGGATATCCGCGTACATAAATTCCTCTGGGGGAAAATAACTTTATGCAAATCTCAGGGAAACGTTGGTGGTAAATAAAGGATTTGCAGCATTAAATGACCTTGACCTCAAAAATCGAATTCAAAAACTGACAAATCTCTTACCAAAGCAGACTCAATCTTCGTAAATGCTTTAGACTTTTGGAAATTGCTATATTAAAGCGTTGCCAGGAATACTCCTTGTCATGTTATAATCTTATAATAACAGTGATATAATTTCAAAATAATTTAATTTTGGAAAACATGTTCCCAATGATTTTAAACATTCATTTTGCTAGAATTGAAACTATTATGCTCCATGATTTATAAGAATGGAGACTGGCCAAAAGACAAGACATCTCCCTGATTGCCTTTCCTAAGAAACCAAAAACAATAAAGTTATCAGAATACAGAGCAAGAAGCTTAATAATGCTTTAGATATTAAAAGGAAAGTTAAAAGCAAAAGCTGAGGAATATCTTGGAAAGAGTCAAATTGGATTCAGATCAGGATTTGGAACACGAGAGGCAATTGGCTGTATGAGGATGATGATAGAAAAAGTTTTAGATATCAATGAGGAAATATTTGTTTGCTTCGTTGACTTTGAAAAGGCATTTGATAGGCTTCAGTGGGCATTACTACTGGAAACTCTAAAAGAGAAAAAAAAAACATGTCCACTGATTGAAGAGATAGGAGGTTAATAAGGAATTTGTATCTAAGTTAAAAAATAACAGTGCATATTAAAGATGAAGATTCAGAACTTGGAACTGTTGGAAGAGGGAGTCAGACAGGAATGTTCTCTATCACCAATTCTGTTCAACATCTCTGCAAAAGCAATGATGACAGAGTCACTGGAAGATCTGGAAGATGGCATCAAGGTGAGAAGAGAAATACTGAAAACTAAAAGGTTCTCTGATGACAAAGCACTTGTCTCTAGCACAAAAGAGGGTTTATAGAGGATGATAAATAAGAGAAACAGGACTCCAGAGAAGTAGGGAATGAACATAAATACATCTAAGACTAAGATAATGAAAATTTCAAGAAGACTAGGACCTCCAATGAACATGATGATTGGAGATAAAGCTGTGGAGGAAGTCATTCATGTTCAATTGCTTGGGAAGTATTATAACATACAAGAAGGAAACTGCAGTAAAGAGATCAAGAGCAGAATATCTCAAGGTAAAGTAGCTTTTGAGAGAGAGAGAGAGAGAGAGAGAGAGAGAGAGAGAGAGACGAACATTAACAGGAAAACTGAAAATGGAAAGGAAGAAGAAATTTGTAAACAGTTTCATATGGAGTGTAGCATTGTACGGTTCTGGAGCATGGGCAATAAAAACAACAGACAAGAAACACCTGAAAGCATTTATAATGTGGATATGGAGAAGGATGCTGCAAATATGTAGGAGAGAGCACAATGCAATTGAGGAAGCAGTGAGCATAGTTGAAGAAGAGAGAACCCTAATTACAATAATGAAAAAAAAAACAGAAAAAAACAGGATTGGAGGTAAATTTGAAGGATGAAGACCCAGAGGAAGTCAATGCAAGATGACCTGAAGGGAGGCTGAATGTACTAAGAGCTAGAAGAGGTGGGGGCTATGAATACAGAATTAAGGAGGGTGGCTAGTGAATGGACATGCCTTAGGGCAGAACACTCTAGTAGTAGTAGTAGTAGTAGTAGTAGTAGTAGTAGTAGTAGTATGATTGAAAATAAATTTGACTTTTCCTCTCAGACAAAACCCCCGAAATGTTTGTTCATTTTCGTTGATCTTTATGATTACCTAAATAAAAAAAATTAAATCCAGATTTGGGTGTGATTCTTTTTCATATGAATCTCGACACTTTTCATTAACCTTCAAAACTCTTCACAAAAGAAAAATTTTGCTTCTCTTCATTACCTGAAGCAATTATAAAAGTTTAAAGATTGGAGAAAATCTTTAGGGAAATCATGAAATTTGAATTATGTATCAAGATAACTTTTTGAAAAAAAAGATTTTTCCTACTTTGTCCGATTTTTTTTTTTATGTTTTCTTAAGAATGGATTCAAATTATTTAGATATATAAGTAGTATTTGAATATAATAAGATTAAAACTTCTTTGCGTATATATATATATATATATATGTTTATCTAACGTTTATTTGTATATATATATATATATATATATATATCCTCTACATACCAATCTTTGTGTATATATATATATATATATATACATATATAAAGTTTTATTAATAGATATATATCTTGTATATATATATATATATATATAAAATTGTAGAGTTTTATTAATATATCCTAATCTTGTGTATATATATATATATATGTATATATATACATATATATATATATATATGTATATATATATATATATACATATATATATATATATATATATGTATGTATATATATATATATATATATACATATATATATAGATATATATAGATATATATATATATATATATATATGTATATATATACATATATATATATGTATATATATATATATATATACATATATATATATGTATATATATATACATATATATATATATATATATACATATATATATATATATATATAATTGTAAAGTTCTATTAATAGATCCTAATCATATGGAAGTACCCACTCATATCAGGGTTCATTATCAAAGTCTTCAACATCACCAACAACAGAATGTGTCAACAACAAAGTAACTGAGAGTAATCGAAAGCTATTGGTCAATTCCTTCTCGTTACTGACAATGCTTCTACTACTGTTCATGTTTCCGGTTCCATTTCCTCATCACATTCCCTGCTATGTCAGGCATCAGGTTTGACAAAGCTTTGATTAACATTTGAGGCCTTTGCACGATGCAATGTTCAACAGGTGTGGTGGAGTAGTCTCTATCTATGGTGATTGGCACCAGTCCTTTTGTAGTCACACTGTAACTCTATGGTGCAGGTGGAAAGTCATCTCCCAACCACTTCTGTATTTGCTGATAGGTAAGTAAGGAATCAACCCGACCAGATATAATGGCATCATACTTGAGTCCAAGCGAGGAGACTAAAACAATTCAAATGTTAAAAGTTTCTCAGTATTTCAATGAATATTTTTTTTTTATTATTACAAAGGCAGAGATTCATATGGAAATGCTACTTCTTCCCATAAAGAAGGCACTTCTATAAAGGATACAAGAATGAGAATACGACACAAATCTCAGTGTGAGTCAATGAGAAGCCATAACTCGTATATAAAAAAAGGTAGTAAACTAAAATAAATTTAAATATATTGATGAAAGATCCAGTCAAGCACAAAATGAAACATTTGGATAAATCGAAGAAGCATTGAGTTAAATAATAAAACTATAAGCAGAAATCCTCACCGAAGATACATCAAAGTCAATCTATTCAGGACGAATGAAAACAGAAATAAGGTTATATTTAGACATAAGATTTCCATTCTGAATGACATTTGAAAGTCAATTCCATTTCCATATTTACTTCGAGCAGAAAATCATTCATTTTGTTTAGATATTAGTAAAGCAACATTGATAGTCGAGATTTTTCTAGGTCATACGTTTTGGCCTGGATTTTGAAAAAGAAAATTCTCTGGAATTAATTTTCATCAATAAGTGAATTACTTTGACATTTCTAATAACTAAATATTTTTAGAGGTGGTTTATATTGTGATGTCTTACTTGACAGGTCTTTTTCCTCCTAAACAAGGCTAACTGTGAGCAAATATTAAACTGCCGTAGTAAAGATATTTAGTCCAAAGTATGTAGGTTGGTAACATTATTTAGAATTAAAACCCCAACACCAAAAGCTTCTTGCTGTAGAGGTCATCTGACAGACATCTTTTAAAGATAACTGTGCTGCTTTCATGTTAACCTTTTGTGTGTTTTTTACAAACACGCCCCCACCCCAATTAAAAAACATACTCTGTATTCTGTAATAAGTGTTACGAAATTGGTATGTCGTTTATAAATAATATCTATAATACTTCTAAATAAATTTATAACTTTTGTTAGAGAATCCACCATGGCTATGCAGAAATAGGACAGCTAAACCATAACATTATTTTTTTCTAAAGAACCTTCTCGAAGCTTCACTAGGTATCGTAAAAAAACGATTCATTAAATACGGTATATGTGAAATAGCGCAAATTATTGTTTACAATATTCACCAAGGAGGTTTGGATACATTTTCAGAATCGTCGACTACGAGATGACTTAATTTAACTAACTGAACAAATATTAATTCGCCGGTGTGACGGTCTGAACGATCCCCCGGTCTCAGAATTCTCCTTGACATTGTATAATGGCTCTTTCCGCCATTAGCTCACTTCGCTCGTATGAAAATAAAACATCAAGCTCGTATGTACAGGCAAGCAGTAATGTTGAGCTGCGCACGCTAACATTACAGGATAATAAAACATCAACCTCGTATGCACTGGCAAACGGTAATGTTCGCGCATGCACAGACTATCAATGAGAATTCTGAGACCGGGGGATCGTTAAGACCGTCACTTCGGCTCTAAAATTTATCCTGACTCTCAATCCACTATAGATATGAAGGAGAAAATTCAAAAGCATTATCAGATGGAGACCCTAAATGTAGAATCTGAAAAAAGGTTTTAATGGTGTAATCTCAATCATTTTTTATTTCTATAAGGACAAAACCTTCAATGAAAAACACTTCTCTTATTACCTTTTTTTTTTTTTTTTGCTATGATTTTACTTTGAAATTGTGAACGAAACGAAACAATTGTTCTTTGTTCCCTTTTTTTCTTATGTGATAAATTCCTTCGACGCACCATGAAGCGTATTAGAACACAGGCGCTTCAAGCTTTTGCTTGGATTACAGGTTTTTACGTCAGGATTTCTCATTTCTTAGCTTAAAGAGTATATAGGAATTAAATTAGTTTGGCTATTTAAGTATTATGCTATAATTCTCTCTCTCTCTCTCTCTCTCTCTCTCTCTCTCTCTCTCTCTCTCTCTCTCTCTCTCTCTCCGTCCTTATCAATCTCATAATAATGTCTTTTGCAAAGTTCAATAATGCTTAAAGCTTGCAATGTGCACTAACTCCACGTTCAACTCTCATCATTCATCTGACCAGATCGCTTGACGTTACGAAAGACCAATTGTAAACTTGAAATAATACTTGAATTTTTATAGTAAAGGAACTTAGCTTTTCACGAGACGAATAAACCTCAAAAGATGCTTCAATCTCAGAGAGAGAGAGAGAGAGAGAGAGAGAGAGAGAGAGAGAGAGAGAGAGAGAGAGAGAGAGAGAGAGAGAGAGAGAGATAAGATGACAATTCCCATTTCCTTATAATACTCTTTACCTGTTTCAACACTAAGCATATATTCTACATTTGTGTTTTCACGCCTGGCAATTGAGATTCTTCATAGCTTATTAAAGCATAAAAAAAGGATTATAGATCTTACTTGAGGGTTAAAAGAAATAAACAAGTAATGTGATTAGAAAAGTAAGGCACATATTAACAATCATTAAGAGAGAGAGAGAGAGAGAGAGAGAGAGAGAGAGAGAGAGAGAGAGAGAGAGAGAGAGAGATTTAATCTCAAAACCATTATAAAACCCCACAAAAATTAAAATGAATAATTTAACACCTTTCCATGAGGGTAATTTTAGCCATTACCTATATTTATTACCAAATCGGTTATCAAAGGAAAATTGTCTCAGCTGAAATAGGACCCAATGAAATATTTCACAAGTTTTTATATATGACTTGAATGGAAATGATTGCATTCCTTAATGATATATTAGATAGAGATTCCTTTATCAAACCTGTAATATCCCGACTTCCTTTCGAAGAATTTATTGGCTCGACTATTTTGATTTTGTCCCATTTTTATTTACGGCAATAGAATATCTGAGTGAGTAATTTGTTTGTTTCTTGGGAAGCAATAATAAGTGTTGAATGATTTTTAAGAAATTATTTTTTTTTTTCTAAGCAATATTGTGTTATTTACTTGTTCGAGGAAATGTTTTTATTCTTCCAAGACTTTGCTCGACGTTTGGTGTTGATGTAACTTTTAAATCTCTATTTATTTCGTCTGATTATAAACTTTGCTTCTCTTTCGTAAGGAAAGGCACATCTCCAGCCATCTCTTCTGAGACTTTTAACTTTATACTTGATATATTCTACAAACTTTATTGAAGTGTTTAGAGATTGAAAGGCTTGTACAAGTGTATTTATGACAAGCATAATTGCAAGGAGTCGATTTGTAATTTGTAATGCAATGATGGAATGATCGATATAATAATCTTTGAAATGCAAGGAATGTCTGATTTCATTACTCAAAGTCCTTGGCAAATATCATTCTTGAATCATTATAACACATTATAAAGGTATTATAAAGAATTGTGTTTTATTTAGTTGACGTCGAAAGTCAAGACAGAAAACGAAAGAGGGCTGTGGTGATAGTTTTTGCTAATTCTATAAAAGGTTTCATTGCATAAATAATAATTATAGTAAACGAAAATAATATTTTCACTTTTGTATTTTGTCATTCAATATCTTTACTTATTAATCACTGATGAAACAGGAAAGGCTTCCATAAATCTCAGTAAACTTTCAATATCACGCAAATTTCTGACGAGTATAGATCAGATGGATTGATATCTTTTCATCATAATGATGTAATTTAAGTTTTTTCACTTCGTTTTTGTTTAAAATTATTTTTCATAATTTTGAATGATAATTTTAATATTGTGTAGAAAGATACAGTGAAAATTTACATATATAGTGATAGAAAAAGAAATCAGAATTTTAAAAAGAGAATGATCACGTTGATCGAAAACTTGTAGTTCAGTTTTGGCTTGATGACTCGAAACACTGTTACTATTGATTACCCTCACTTTTGAGGGGTAGACATCAACAAATATTCCTAACCATCATACCACTGCGTCTACTATTTATCGGATCACATTTAAATTAATATTTTTACCGTTCCAACTAATGGGCTACAGTGTGCTCTCATAGCTCGGCTCAGTGCTCACTACTTTACTTTAACTGTGAAATTACATTGCCCCTGATCTTGCGATAAAAGAAGTGATGTATGTTGTATAAATTAAAATAATTTCATTCATCACCTACTGTAATTCATCTTAATAGATTTTGAGAAAATGACTTAATTAATTTTTCATTTCTTATACATATACATATAGCATTTAATAACATTATTTCATAAAAGATATTGAACAATGCATGGTTCTGTAACAGAAGGGTTGATGGATACGCTGAAACCAATGTTGAATTTAGATAATGAAGCTTTTTGTAACTTGCACATTCCTTTATTCTTTATTGCATCTTCCTAAGAGAACCGGATTTAATTGGTTATTTCATTTGGCTGGAATCCAGTCCCAGTAATTATAAGTTGCTGTGGTCTATTGGAAGTGTCCTTGCCTGGCACTCCCAGGGCTGGGGCTCAAGTCCTACTCAAACGGAATACTTTCTTCAGTGTCTGCAACCTCATCTTTCTTGCTGAGTCATCAGCAGCCATTGCCTGGTCCTAGGTTGGGTGGAGAGGTGCTTGGGTGCTGATCATATGTGTATATGGTCAGTCTCCAAGGCAATATCTGTCCTGCCTGCGAGGGCAAATTCAATTTCCTTTGCCTCTGTCACAGATGAGCGGCCTTTAAACCTTAATTGGGTTCCTTCAATCTGGGATCACTGTATGATTCGTCTCTCGAATTAAATTCTTCATTGTAATGGATGATATCTACTTTGAAGTATGATAAAGAACATCCCACACTGGAGACATTGTTAAGATAACTTTTAAATGAAAACTCTCGCCTACTTCGATGTAGTCAGTTACTACACAACTTTACCATTAGTAATAGATGAAAATTCTTTCTCTTTCTTTCTTGTTCACAATTGGTAATAAACTATTAATCTTTTCTTTCCTCTCAGTCTTTTGAAACCTGCAAGTGGACCCCAGAGGGAAAATTAATGCCTTAAGGCTCTTCCCTTCCTCTTCTAGATTCCCCCTGCAGACCCCAATTAATCTTCACGTCATCATTAAACCCATATTAAGTATCCTTTAACAACTTAATTGTCTGAGACACCTTAAAAGAAAATCCATGTGTTCCTCCCAATTGACTCTACACAGGATGAATACTTTCCTTCACAATTCTCCTCGCATCAGAGCCTTCTTTTATTTTTGCCTGGAATACTGGAAGATTCTGGAAGATTATAAATCTCCTTTCAAATGACGTTTTCTGGTAAAACCTTGATAAATGATCTGGAAAACAATCTTTCAACAACTGTAACTGTCTCAAGACAGTTTCCGTCTGTCTACTCAAAAAACAACAAAAACCAAGTTCAAAACATAATTAGAGGCATCGCTACCAACTTCCTTTATAGGACTAATAATAGATCCAGAAAGTAAGCAATAGCTCTCTATTAGTTTGTAATGAACTTTTACTCCTAAGTGTTATATGCTATGTTAAATTTATGTACATTGTGCTATGAAACTCGTGAAAATTGCTTATTTTTCATGTAGGTTGATGTAAAAATAAAATAATTCGTTTTATTTCATATATGTTGATATAAAAATAAAAAAGAAATTATTAATTTTTATATATATTAATGTATTTGTGTCTCAAAATATCATTGTGTTCTGGAACAGGAGTTCTAGTCACTTCTCATAACTACTGTACTTCGGCGCCGGCCGTCTGACAAACGTGAGTTCAACAGGATGATTCGAGAGTGTGATCCTGGAGCGTTGCTAATGCGTAATGTTTGTCTTGAACGATCCAGAATTCTCTACAGTATTGTTCCTAATATAAAAGGACAGGTGTGTGGGTGCATAAATTATCTGGACATTAATCCCGGAGGGGGCTCTTAGACAGTCAGTCATAGCCCCGAAGGTTGAAGATCCAACCAGTGTGGTAAGGGTCTTACCAGATCTCGGCTCACGACAATCTGCTCAAATGTATTGCTACGACCAGAGCAATCTTACTTTTCAAAGTTACTAGACACATATGCAAGAGAATCAGCTTGCCCAAGAGCATACACAACCAAGACAGGCCCTCAAAAAGGATATACAGTAGCTCAGCCCCGAGAGCATAACTGTAGGCATGGAGGTGCAGTCGCTCAGCCCAAAGAGCATGACCTCAGTGACAGGAGTTGGGGTGACTGGGTCAGGATCAGTGGAAGTCTTACATGGAGGCCTGGAACGTGGAGCTCTTTAGGGCTTATGTGTCTGTGGTGGGGCAGCTGTTGCAGTGGTAAATGGGACAGACTGTAATGCTGTCAATCTTCTAAATTGCTCTGGACACCTCCTGTTCCAGCCATGGTGAGATCCACCACAATTGGGACACTTCGGATGGGTCTCTAACCCATTCTTGTGGGTGTCAATGCATTCTTGGGAGGTATGCTGGTGGCTCCAGACTCGAAAGACTGTTGAGCTCCTGCAAGTCTCCTTTTCGTTACAAAAACATTGGCAGTTGAAGCAGCGTAGCGGGTCGATGTCTAAGTCCTCTACGGAGAAAATTTCCCTTACTCCGAGGTCCAGTGACGGTGGGATATGCCCCATGAAGGTGAATATGACTTTCCTTTTAGGCTGTTTATGGCTGCCTAAATGGCGTTCAGCAAGGGGAACATTATTGTAGTCAGTTAGGAAAGACAGTGGCATATTGACAGAATAGTTGGAGACAACTGCTTGCCTCAATTTCCTGGCAGGATCAAGATAGGCCAAGGAAGTTTCCCTGTGAAAAAGGCTAGTACTATTCTGGTCCTTAGGGTCATTGATCATGTTACCCTTTACAATGGCTCTGGGAGAGTTCTTTATTCCTGGGTTCGTGGCTGCAATGGCTGTAACTGGTGCATAGGAAGGTACACCTTCCACAGCTGGTAACTTGAATTTAGGCAGGTGCTCTGGATCCATTGAGGTTGGCCAGGGTTCTAAAGCAGGCTCAACAGTTGGAGTAAGTGTGACAGTGGCTTTAGAAAGTTCTGGAGTAGGCCCAACAGCTGGGGTGAGTGTGGCAGTAACTTCAGCAAGTAGCTGTGTTAGGCGGGATGTGCAATTGCGGTCTGGCTAATGTGCCTCAGCCAGAGCAGGAGGGTGAGTGTCTTTGGAAGGATCCAGGTCCATGGCTGACGCTTCTTCTGTTTTTAGTGTTAGTAGGTAGTGTGGCAGTGTAGGTGGCAGTAGGTGGTTTTACTGTTGTTCCACTCTTTTTCTTCTTGGCAGATGGCATCCTCACTGGTTGAGGAGAGGGGTCACAAACAGGAAGACCACATTCTTGATAATATCTACTAGGTGTAGCCTTCATGTAGTCGATATCTGGATTTGATTTAAAACTGAGCCATTTTGGTGGCCTGCCCAGGGTCTTCTGTATCTTCTGGAGAACTCCTGGGGTTAGGAAGTGTAGGATCTCAATGTTCATGAGCTTCTGTGGTAGGGCTTTCTTGTGCAACGGAGGCTCCCTATTCCTCCTAGTGATAAGTTGATATACAATGTTATGGTACAGATGGCAATCATTGCATCTGCACAATATCTTGTGCTGGGCATTCCTTGCATTTTTTCCTGTCAACCTAACAGAAGTCTTGACAGTGCTGGTGCTCCTTGCTATAGCAGAAACAACATATGAAGGTTCTGCTATGAGAGCTTATTGGAAAGTCGACAGTGTATGTCAGCACTGGAAATTTCTGCCACCAAACTGGCAGGGAGCTGGGTGTTCCTTGTGCCGGGTAGGACAACTCTTGAGCTGGCAAAAAGATCATTGCTTGCTTTTTAGAGTGTACAGCCTTGCTGGACACAGGTTCTTACATTGGCAGCCCATTTTAGAGATTAGTGTTAGGCAGAAACGAGAGAGACCTGACTAAACACTCCTTGTGTTAGAGACATTCTTCAGCTACACCCTCCGTGACTCTAGACTTCAGTGACTACACACACTGATAAAGTATCTTGAAGAAGACAAAGAAGACTGAATTAGTATTCATCATTAGAAGAAGGAGCCATATTTCTTCCTGTCAACATTTTATATCTGAAACTACTCAAAGCCATCTGTCCCTTGCTTTATAAAAGTTTGGAAAGTCAACTTGTCTTACTTGGTAACAACTTTCGTTCGTTCGTTGTATTGTAGCCAACAATTCCTGTTGGTACGGGCCTTCCCCTTGTTCGGCCCGTAGGTATCCTATATAATATAGGTTGGTTGTTAAACAAAAAGAAATTTGAAAGGTTTTTAGTTGTAGAGACAGAGGCGAACAGAGGAAGGATGATGGTAGTAGTGGAAGGGGTCCATTATGTCACGGATAGTGGTAGTTTCAAGGGGGTGGTAAGGCCTTTGAAACATAGGAAATGTTGCAGGTAGGGTTTTCCAACCCTTTACTCCATAGGGTCCCTGCAGAATATTTTAGTAGTAGAAAAAGTTATGGAAAAATACAGAGGATGATGTGTTTAGGGCCTTACGGTGGGGGGATGAGATTGATTTTGACAAGGGTTTCAGAGGTTGTTACCTTAGTGGAGGTAGGTTTGAAAGCAATTTTCTGGGGATTTCTGTTTTCGGCAATTTCTTTTACCAATGTGGCTACAGGCTGCCTGGCGTGTTACAAGTTAATGTCCGCTTGAAGGTTATCTCTCAGTTATGCTTTTTCTCTACAATTTAGCAGGTAGTGTAGGAGGGCCTGTTGTGGTGAGACGTCACAATCTTCACAGGGTCTTTCATTATTATTTTCCTTCATTTCCCAATTTGCTTTACACCCCAGCCTGAGTCTGTGGATGCATATAGCCTGCTTTCTTGGCGTGCGTCTGTTAATGGGGGAGGCACTTTGTCCGTGGCTCATATGTAACTATAATCTGTCTGGTGGTTTTGGCTAGCTCATCTGCTTTCTCATTCCCTGATATTCCAATTTGATTGGGAATCCAGTTGGATGTTCTTCAGCAGGCCGAAAACTTATTGGAATATACTGCAGCTCCTGTTGTCTGAATACTAGGATCTACAGTACTATCAGTGTAGTAGGTCTGCGCCCCTGCCGTTTTTGTACTCCTGATTGCTTCCTGGACTGCAGTTCTTAATTCCTCCATTGTTCAGTTCATATATTTATCCTTGCTTGCTTGCTTGATAGATTTCCCAGCCTTTTGCTGGACACGGGCTCTTGCGTCGGCAGTGCAGAGGGACATGTATTCGTGTGTGTGTAGATTGCCTTACCTTGCGTAAGGCAAGGTTCAAATAAACAATAAGATATATTACTTTACAGGTTAATGGTTTAAAACACATTGAATTTAGATAGTCGAAGCTAATGATGTAAGGCCAAAAAGTAGTGGTAGTTTCAAGTGAACTGTTTATCCTCATTCAGCAGCCTGGAATTTGGTTCCCAGGTAAGGGTAATGGTAATATACCAAGCATCCCACGGGCTGGAGTTTGCATAGCAGATTCCAAGTCAATGTCTTTATAACTGAATGAGGGACATGTCTCTCTTGCTACCACTAAGCAAAACAACAAGGATAAAACGAGAGAGGTATACTGGTATGACAACGGAGAAAAGGCCCCAGTAGGGAGACTCCTCTTTAGGTCCATGAAAAGGAAATTTGTTGATAGACAGTCTCTCGAGTAAGAGAGAAAGTGTTTAAGTAGGTATAGGTTAGTTTTGGTGTGCTGTGAGTATTCGGTGAATTTTTGAGTAATGCTGTAAATATTTATGTTAAATCTTCATTATAGTTCATATATTTACCCTTGCTTGCTTGCTTGATAGATTTCCCAGCCTTTTGCTGGACACGGGCTCTTGCGTCGGCAGTGTAGAGGGACATGTATTCGTGTGTGAGTGTGTGTATAGATTGCTTTACCTTGCGTAAGACACGGGCACTTGCGTTGGCAGCCCGTAAGAGATGTTTTTTGAAATGACTGATTTAAATTTGTAAAAGGAGATTTGCAATCTGAACAGGGTCAAAGTAGTTTACGTTAATGCTAAAGGGGTTCAAATAAACAATAAGATATATTACTTTACAGGTTACTGGTTTAAAATACATTAAATTTAGATAGCCAAAGCGAATGATGTAAGGCCAAAAAGTAGTGGTAGTTTCAAGTGAACTGTTTATCCTCATTCAGCAGCCTGAATGAGGGACAGGTCTCTCTTGCTACCACTAAGCAAAACAACAAGGATAAATCGAGAAAGATATACTGGTAGGACAACGGAGAAAAGGCCCCAGTAGGGAGACTCCTCTTTAGGTCCATGAAAAGGAAATTTGTTGATAGACAGTCTCTCGAGTAAGAGAGAAAGTGTTCAAGCAGGTATAGGTTAGTTTAGGTGTGCTGTGAGTATTCGGTGAATTTTTGAGTAATGCTGTAAATATTTATGTTAAATCTTCATTATAATTATATTTTCTGTTTGTTGGATATTATTTTCATATTGCGGTTAGTATTTTGCTATTGTTTAAAAAATTTTTTTGAGTAGATTTTGCATAATCTACGTCTTTTGCAATAGATGAACGTACTAGAATTGGGGCGCTGGCTGGTATCTCAATTGTTATTCTGTTTTCAATTCAAACATCGTTCCTGAGATAAACTTATTTTGTTACTTGTATGTTAGTTAAACCTTACGTTAAAGACGATATGTTACCTCAGAATGTGTTAGATACGATGGATAGAGAATCAGTGTGTTATGATTTACCTGTTGTTGAACTTGAAATGCTTAAAAAAGAAGCTCGTTTAAGAGAAAAAGAATAAGAATCTCAGGTTGAGCGCGAGAGAAAAGAAGCAGATTTAAAACATGAGCAATTAGAAGCAAAAGTAAAACGTGAACAATTACAAGCGAAGAGAGAGCCAAAGATAGGGAAGCTCAGATAAAGGTTCATGAACTTAATGTTAAAAAAATAGTTAGAACTAGAAAATATTGAGCAGACTAGTTCTAGTGATCCTAAATGAAGATCGAGTTGTACCTCCTTCTAATGAAAAGGATTTAGATGAATATTTAGTCTGTTTTGAGACAAAAGCTAAGAAACGCAAGTGTCTTACTGCCAACCAGTGGTCGATGATGATAATGAAGAATAGATTGCCATGCCTATAGCATGACACGGGCTCTTGTCGATAGGACAGCCCGTACACGATTGGATCTGTAAAGGGAATACTCCAGAGGAGTAAAAAATTGTATTATGAAAAGGAATGTTAGGTAAGAAATAGGAAAAAGGATGAAGAATGAGGGGTGTGGATGATGAATGTGGGATGGGAATGGGAATGGATTGACAAGACGTGAAAAGGGGTAGAAAGTAACCCGAAAAAGGGGACTCCTTTTTAGGTCCACGAAAGAAAGTTTTTAGTCAGAGAAAAAAGTATTGATAGTAGCAAGTCCCAGTAAGTAAAAGAGACTGGGAGAGGAGAGAAGGATTTTTAGTAGGAGAGAATAGGCGTAGGTTTAACCAAAGAAGCTTATTCTTGCTCTTATGATGGAAAGGGGGAGGGGGGCCATTTCTGTACAACGCTCGGTCAGTAAGTACGAGAAAGGCCCCCCCAAGGATAGGGTAGGAAGAGGAATGATAGGGAAGAAGGGTAGGAGACAGGAAAAACAAGAGCTGTTTCCTTATGAGGAAGACAGCCTTGTAATGACTATTCTCCTTTTAGGAATAGGGAATGGGAAGGAAGGAGAGGATTGCAAGCAGAGAAGGATTATCTCTGCTCCGTGGCTGGAAACTGGAAGTGTTGCAGGAGTTGCTGGAAGGTGGAGGTTAATGAGAGGGAGAGGACTTTGGTAAGGATCTGGAAGGCGATAGGTATGAGGTCTTGCAAGGTGAGAGACTCAATTGCTTGAGTCAAGGTTTGAGAAGGGGATGAGGATGAGGGCTGTTGCTGGTCCCTTTGGGGAGCAGTTGCAGGTCGGTGCTGGTCCTTTTTGGGAACAGTTGCAGGTCGTTGCTGGTCCTTTTTAGGAGCAGTTGTAGGTGTAGATGCAGGAGCAGGAGTTGGCTGAAGTGGTCTTCTCTGGCGAGGAGTTCTCTGTTCTTTCGGTGGCTGGGATGGAGCTGGTTTGTTTTGGTTTGAAGAGGATGTATTCTTCATAGCTGCTATCCTCTTGAGACGCTCTGGGGAGCGCTTATTCCAAGCATGGTGTGGCTTAGAACAATTGGGGCACTTGGATGTGGTTTGTCATCCTTCTTTGCGGGCCTTTATGCACACTTCTGTGCTATGTCGCTGGCTGCAGATACCGCAGATAATGGGGCTTCTGCATTCTTCTTTATGAGAAGGATTATCTCTGCTCCGTGGCTGGAAACTGGAAGTGTTGCAGGAGTTGCTGGAAGGTGGAGGTTAATGAGAGGGAGAGGACTTTGGTAAGGATCTGGAAGGCGATAGGTATGAGGTCTTGCAAGGTGGGAGACTCAATTGCTTGAGTCAAGGTTTGAGAAGGGGATGAGGATGAGGGTTGTTGCTGGTCCCTTTGGGGAGCAGTTGCAGGTCGGTGCTGGTCCTTTTTGGGAACAGTTGCAGGTCGTTGCTGGTCCTTTTTAGGAGCAGTTGTAGGTGTAGATGCAGGAGCAGGAGTTGGCTGAAGTGGTCTTCTCTGGCGAGGAGTTCTCTGTTCTTTCGGTGGCTGGGATGGAGCTGGTTTGTTTTGGTTTGAAGAGGATGTATTCTTCATAGCTGCTATCCTCTTGAGACGCTCTGGGGAGCGCTTATTCCAAGCATGGTGTGGCTTAGAACAATTGGGGCACTTGGATGTGGTTTATCGTCCTTCTTTGTGGGCCTTTATGCACACTTCTGTGCTATGTCGCTGGTTGCAGATACCGCAGATAATGGGGCTTCTGCATTCTTCTTTATGATGTCCAAAGCGTTGGCATCTGTAACATCGAAGGGGCTCAGGTGTATAGTCCTCGATTGGGAAAGTACCCCAGACTCCTAAGTCCAGTTTGGAAGGAACTGGACCTATAAAGGTGGCGATGAGGCGTCGAACAGGAACGTCATCTTTGCTTGTGCAGCGCACAGCACAGTCAATGTTGCTGCACGAAGTTACAATGGAGATAGGCATCGACACAGGATACCTGGTAATGACTGCCTTCTTCCTGATAAAAGCAGGATCCAGCAGTGTTAAGGTGGAGTCTTCCTGAAGGAATCTGGCTGTCTCGACGTCCTTGGGATAGATGATAAGGTCACCTTTCCTGTTGGGTCTCGCAGTGAGTTTCATGCCAGGCTTGGCAGCCATGGCAGCAACAGAGGCATAGGAGAGCTCGTGGTTTGCCTGTGAAAGTCAAAACTTTGGCAGAGGTTTCTTTGGCTATGTAGCTGGGATGTTTTCTTGTATGGCAGTGGCTTCTTGCAAGAGTGTTTGGAGGCAATCTGTGCAGTTGCAGTCCGTGGAGTGGGCCCCTTGTTCGGTCTCCATGCCGTTGGAGGACTCAGGCTCGTTGGTAGAAGGGATGACTGCTGTAGCACTCAATTGCTGGGGAGTTGTAGGGACAGACAAGGACGAGTCTGTGCACTCAGTCCTTGGAGTCACAGTAGGTGATGTTGGGGCTAGGTCTGACACTGGTGAAGATTTGACAGAAGTCTTCTTCCTTTTCTTATTCTTACGCTCAAGATTCTTGGCATAAACCAATTTATCATGCTCGACAATTTTGAAAGTGGCATCTTTGCAACCCTCACAGTCACAATAGACATGGTGATTTTGAACTTCTGGGTCTGCAAAAAAGTTAAATTTTGTTATGTGTTTAAAGATCTCAGCTCGGCGCTGCTGGTAAGCCACACAGCTATCACAGTCACAAGCTTGGCCATTAAAGTAGTCTTCACAGTGTCTACTTTCGTCGGGATAGAACTCCCATGCCTCTTTTCCAAAATGAAAAACAGACATTGTGGCGAAACTCTACGGGGGTTGCAGTGAAAATTTCACCCCTTAGAGGTTATCCAAGTGTTGCACGTGTGCGATGTGTCTATAATAGAGGCGAGGAGTTGTTGTCGGCACCGAGTCTAAAACGAAACTATACTGCTAGAATAGAAGAAGTTAAGGAACTTGACTACTGGGAAAGACTGCAATTTTTAAAACTATACAGTCTAGAAAGGAGAAGAGAACGCTACATGATAATACAAGCATGGAAGCAAATAGAAGGAATTACTGAAAACATCATGGAACTAAAAATATCAGAAAGAGCAAGCCGAGGTAGATTAATAGTGCCAAAAAATATAACAGGTAAACTAAGAAAGGCGCACAGGACATTAATCCACTACGCACCAGCATCGATAATGCAGCGACTATTTAATGTGCTGCCAGCTCATCTAAGAAACAGACCAGGAGTGAGCATAGATGTGCTTAAGAATAAGCTCGATAAATACCTAAGATGCATCCCAGACCATCCTAGACTGGAAGATGCAAAATACACCGGAAGATGCATTAGTAACTCTCTGGTGGATATACGAGGGGCCTCACACTGAGGGACCTGGGGGAACCCAAACAAAAAATAAGGCAATAAGGATAAGGTAAGACTCATGGCATATTTTTCCTGTGCGTTCAACATCATCGTTAAATGTACTTAATATTGTTTTCTGTAACTTTGCTTACTAATATTGATCTGTCTATTGATATCTTCCTCTGAATGTTATGAAAACCGGCATTTCATGAAAACAACAAATTAACACAATTTAACAAATTAAGACAATTTCAGACAGAGGAAAACAAATGGAATAATTAGCAAACATCATTCTCAAAGCAACAGGAAAAGCACATTTTTTTATAGTTTACCAGAATATTCCGAAGGACAGACGAGCTGATAATTGTTTAAAATATCAGGAAGAATAAACATTTCAAGTTTGTGCAATGAAATACGTCGAGACAATGCAATCACGACATACAATATTATCTGGGAAGTATAACATTTCATCTCTGGGATCCGGCTTTATCAATCTTTTGTTAATTTAATCTTCACCACCAGAAGACCAACATACTCATAGAATACTTGTTTCTATGTCTATATGTACACACACACACACACACACACACACATATATATATATATATATATATATATATATATATATATATATATATATATATATATATATATATATATATATATATATATATATATATATATATATATATATATAGAGAGAGAGAGAGAGAGAGAGAGAGAGAGAGAGAGAGAGAGAGAGAGAGAGAGAGAGAGAGAGAGAGAGAGATTCTCTTTCACTGTTTTGTTTATTATACATATTGTATACGCATGAGGGTACACTCAGGCACACTATTCTATCTTATTTTTTTTTCTTCCTCTTGTTTTTTTGAAATGGTGTGTTGGGCAGGCTTAATAGAAGGGCCATGGACGCCTGGTGGTTTATCAAGAGGTTGTCTTTTCCTTTTTCTGATTCTTTTTCTTCTCAAAACCATCCTTACTGTCCTCCCTTCAGTTGAAGTGGCTATCCTGGAGGGTATTTAGCCTTGCATGGTGTATCGGCTCCTCCATGTTGACCAGTTTTTCCGACTTTTTACTATAGTCTATGGGTATCATCAATCACTTTGTTTATAATTCTGTACATATTGTTTTTGTTATAATTCTTGTTAATCTAGTTTTTAAGTATGATGTCTCTTTTTTATTTCTATTAATTCTTATGCTGTCTGGAGACATTGAGCGAAATCCGGGACCAGTACGTCCTAGATTTCGTCAATGTCGTCTTCTGTATTGCAATATTCGTGGTCTTCATGCAAATATCCAAGACCTTACAGTTGCGTCCAGACAGTATGATATTCATTTGTGCTCAGAAACTTTGGTTTCTAATATGAGGCACTCATCTGAGCTCCTTATAACTGGTTTTAAGAAGCCAATAATGTTGAAACGTGATGCCATCCCTAGGGCCAGGGGAATGGCGGTGTATATTAGGACCGAGTACCCTGCTTCTCATAAGTCCTGCTATCAATGTGGATGTCATGAGATTCAGGTAATAAAAGTTTGTGGCAGGCATAACAACTTTTATTTATGTTCGATCTACCGGAATCCAGACATGGATGATTCTATCTTCGATTGTCTTCTTACCATTATGGCTAAGATACAAGAAGATGATAGAAAGGCTTCTTTTGTCTTTGTTGGTGATTTTAATGCTCACCATAGGTAGTGGTTAAGTTCTATCTCTCCTACCGATCGCCATGGCTTAAGAGCTTTAGACTTTGCCTCTGAATCAGGCTGTGAGCAAATCATAAATGAAGCTACTCACAAGTCTGGTAATTGCTTGGACCTCGTATACACTGACTCCCCTGGCGTTATAACTGGTAAGGTTGGTTCTCCAGTCGGGACATCTGATCATGCCTTGATTTCATTATTAGTGAAGACTTAGCAGCCTGTCCCTGATATATCATATTCTTGTAAAATTTATATGAAATCCCAAGCAGACTGGAATGGGATTTTACATGATCTTTTGTGCTTGAATTGGTCACAATTATATAATAGTGTAGATCCTGTTGTCCCTTTGAATGAGAATCTAGTCAACATAATTGATAGGCGTATCCCTTCTCGTGTGCTAAGGTACCGAGTGAAGGACAAACCGTGGTTCAATGATGATTGTAGACGTGCTTTTTTGGAGAAGCAGGAGGCCTATCAACTTTGGAAGGGTAACAGATCAGATTTGACCTGGAACAACTATACTCAGCTTCGAGCTTTTGCTCAGAGAGTTTATGCCTCAACTGAAAAGGAGTACAATTTAACCATAAAAGAAACACTTTCTGGTACAACTCAGGAACATAAATGGTGGTCTACCCTTAAATCTGCACTCTTTGGTGTAGATGCAACAGTTCCTCCTTTACTTAAACCAGATGGCTCAGTCACTCACTGTCCAAAGGAAAAGGCAACCCTTTTGGCTGATGTTTTTGACAGTAAACAGAGTAATGAAAAACTTGAACTTCCTCATTCCTGTTTTCCTGAGGCTAAACTAACTAGTTTAGCTTTTCGATCTCGTGAGATTAAAGCTCTGTTGATGGACCTTGATGCTTATGGAGGTGTAGACCCAAATGGTATTTTTCCTTTGTTTATTATAAAGACACCAGATTTCTTAGCTCCAAAGTTATCTGTTATTTTGCGCAAGTTAGCAAGAAGGGGAGCTTTTAGCACTAGTTGGAGAATTGGTAATGTTACTCCTCTATGTAAATGTGTTTGTGGTACCTCAAGTCCCACTGATTACCGCCCAATTTCCATAACTCCCATATTATCTAAAGTTTTTGAACGTCTTCTGGCAAAACGTCTTAATAGGTTTGCTGAAGGTAATCATCTACTCCCTAGTTTGCAATTTGGTTTTCGTAAAGGTCTTGGAGCATGTGATGCCCTTCTTACAATCTCCAATGCTGTACAGAAATCCCTTGATTGTGGTCGGGAAGTTCGTATGATTGTCCTTGATTTTAGTGCTGCCTTTGACCGTGTTAATCATGAGGCCCTTGTTTTCAAACTGAAACAGTTGGGAGTGGGTGGGTCGTTTCTTAGCATTATTATTGATTTTTAAGTAATAGATCTCAAAGAGTTGTTGTTGATGGGCACCATAGTGATTATAGGAATGTGATATCCGGTGTTCCACAGGGTAGTGTTCTTGGCCCATTACTTTTTATACTATATACACATGACATGTGGTTTGGCCTAGAAAACAAGCTTGTTGCATATGCAGATGATGCTACTCTCTTTGCATCAATTCCATCCCCTGAATGTAGATCTAGGGTTGGTGAATCCCTTAATAGAGATTTAGCTAGAATTAGTGCATGGTGCAAATTATGGGGTATGAAGTTGAATCCTAACAAAACTCAAAGTATGATTGTAAGTAGGTCAAGGACGGTGGTTCCTCAGCATCCGGATCTCAGTATTGATAATGTTTCTTTAAATATGTATGACTCTTTCAAAATTTTAGGTGTGATTCTCGACAGTAAATTTACTTTTGAGAAACATGTAAGGTCAGTGTCTTCTTCAATTTCACAAAAAATAGGCTTATTGAGAAAGTCTTTCAAGATTTCGGTGATCAATCTATTCTGAAGAAGTGTTTTAATTCTTTCATTCTACCTTGTTTTGAGTATTGTTCTCCTGTCTGGTCTTCAGCTGCTGATTCTCATCTTAATTTGTTGGACAGAAACTTACGGTCTATTAAATTTCTTATTCCTGATCTAGATATTAATCTCTGGCACCGTCGTTCAATTAGTTCATTATGCATGTTGCATAAGATTTTTCACAACTCTGACCATCCTTTACATTCAGATCTCCCTGGACAATTCTATCCTGTTCGTAATACTAGGCAGGCAGTTAATTCTAATAGCCAGGCCTTCTCCATCACGAGGCTCAATACTACGCAGTACTCTAGAAGTTTTATTCCAGCTGTGACCAAGTTGTGGAATGATCTTCCTAATCGGGTGGTTGAATCAGTAGAACTTCAAAAGTTCAAAGTTGGAGCAAATGCTTTTTTGTTGACCAGGCGGACATAGTCTTTTTATAGTTTATTCATGACATATTTGTTTTTGATGTTGTTGATAGTTTATTATATGACATGTCTGTTTTGACGTTGTTTCTTATTTTAGAATGATTTATTGTTAATTTGTTCTCTTCATTTATTTATTTCCTTATTTCCTTTCCTCACTGGGCTATTTTTCCCTGTTGGAGCCCCTGGGCTTATAGCATCTTGCTTTTCCAACTAGGGTTGTAGCTTGGATAGTAATAATAATAATAATAATAATATGTGGTATGGCCTTGAGGCAGTCAGTCTGACAAATACAACCTATATTTCCTTCCACTTCCTTTCGTGAAACTGCATTCTCTTTCCCAGTCATCCTTATTGTCTGGTCGCTTTGGCGTTTTATCCCTATTCAAGTAAGCTCAAGAGACGATGCGATTTTCACTCACACGTATTTTCCTTGTGAAAAACATCTAAGAAAAGATTTGACGTCGAAACTTCTTTGAATGAAACCGAATCATTTGACCTGTCAGAGTGGATTATGATATACAATAGCAGACTAGGTCACTCGCTTTCTTGATATGATCTCTTCCTGTTTTCAAAGAATTCTCTGTTGAAGCACCATTTTCAGTTCCAAATTCCTCCCATTTGATTCCGATTAGCAACGTTGTTCCAACCACAATAGCCACACCAATAAATGCATTTGTTTTTCTACATTCTCACCAAGCCATTGATGCTGGATTTTTACTGCAAATGTGATCAGCAAAAAATAGAAAAAAAGGGAGATTTTCTGTTAAGTGGAAAACCACAGTTCAAACGCGTTATTTCAGAAGAAATCAAATCAAATCAATGTCCTAAGTTAAAACAACGAATGACATGAAATATGTGACTTGCATTGTATGGTATTGAGATTGCATTGTATTTAAAGCTGAAATTTTCCCTCTTTCAGAATAGTATTAAAAACAATTACATGAAAATTGTGCCAATTATAGACTAACAACTTTTTGAGGGAGAGCCATCTCTTACTTCAGGGAATGATATAAAATCTATGCAGTTAAGCAACTCTTCTTGGTCAGTGCAAGGAAGGGTTACCGCCAGTAACCTCTTGTCGGATATGACCATAAGGTTAGCAACCACATTCCAAATTTCAACATATTTTAACATGAAACTGTCCTTAGGAGTCTCATATGAGAGGCAATAGACGACGAAGAGTTTCAAACACCCAAAAGAGGGATTGAAGAAACGATTCCAATTCCACTTGTATTGATTTCAGTATTTTTCCATTGGTTTCCTCCAGCAAGATTTAAGATAAAGCTTTTGCTGCTGCCTGATAGAATTTCTGTTGAGATTATTGGAGCATTGCAGAGTGACCCTTTTGCCTTTCATTTTAATAACAATTGAATTCAAGGTGGTGTTTGTCCCGCGTTGTGGTGGTAGCGAATGTGGAGATTTCCATTTGTTATGATATATCATATTATACATATGAAGGACTTGCAAGCAAATACGATGAATATATCATAGAATAGTTGATCTTGACAGGAATGTATTAATTTGATTAATGAGTAAAAACAGGAATTGTATTCTCTTCCCTGTCAATGTAATAAACATCTTTTCCTTTCATCTAAGACTAAATTTATTTCCATTATTGTTGTAGTTTTCTTCCATTAATTTTTTGGGGGATGCAGAAGGGACTTGGAAGCTGTGAATAATTGTGAAAAATATCCTTTTCAATGAGCATCCCATATAGGGTTAGAGATATGAACCATTACCCATTCTCGTCATATAAGGTTAAAACGTAGACTATTTTATCAATACTTTGGGGAGATAAAATTCACGCCTCATCCTTTTTTTTTTTTTTTTTTTTTTTTTTTTTTTTTTTTTTTTTTGAAGATACGACGTAATATTTTAGTGATGAAGATTATATCAATGCTTTATAAAACGATTTTCAACTGGAAATTACGAAATTTTGTTAATGTTAAGGAATTCTGGGTTGTTACTGCAACATTTTGTATGTTTAGACAATGTTTTTGCAACCTTGGGAGAATCCTTTACTTTGTACATCACCGAAAGTAGCAATTCGTGACTTCCAGTCTTGTCACAACTGAAGATAATGCAATACATCTTGTATAACTGGTTGTATGTTAAATATTCGAATGTAAAAGGCTTTTCCAACATTCAAATGTAGAAATACATCAATATTCAATTAGAGATAAGTCTCTGTCTGAACAGAGCGAAGAAAATGAAACAAGAGAAAAAAAGGTTTTGTAATGAGAATGATTTTAAACTCTAGTAATCTTAATTTTTTTTTTTTTTTTTACCTTTGTTATAGGGTTTTCTTTGTTTTAGGATTTGAATTGATTATTTATGAGAAATACATCAGTGTATAAAGAGTGAACAGTCGTGGTTTCTTTTCCCTTGTATAAATGTGTTGGTATTAAGATTGTTAGTCAAGATAGTTATTCATTTGAGATGAAGAGCTCCTTTGATGGAGTGAAGAATAAGTTATGAATTTTAGGCAGGAGGATAATAGGGTTGCTGGAGGGGGGAAGGTAGGGGGATGTCTGGGACGGCCTCTAGCGCGGAATACCCCTTGAGGAATGTGATCCCTAATCTAAGATTAAAAGGGATGAATTCAGAAATTAACTGATTGGACAGTGGGAAAGAGATAGATATACTAAAGAGAGAGAGAGAGAAAGAGAGAGAGAGAGAGAGAGAGAGAGAGAGAGAGAGAGAGAGAGAGGGAGTTTCATATTTATCTCATCCTGCTTACGACACATATAGTCAAGAGGTTATAATGCAGTAAATCTTACTTTATTTTAATGTTGTTCCAGACGCCACATCCAGGGTCACACGGAAGTGAGAAAGGTCTTCTCTTAACAGTTTGTTGACCTTAATAGAAAAAAGTAGGTGTTTAGGGGATCATCAGAATAAAGTCTGTTTAAGGAGACTTTGATAAGGAACATTATCCTACCACTAACATTCTACGGTTTTATAAACTACGTCAAAGATATTTTTTACCCTACATTTTTAGAAATGAAAATTGGTTGGAAATATTGTGTTTTGACCGGATTTATTTGATGGGAAATTGATTTATGAGATATAATAAGAAAACTATGTACAAAAGGGAAACTAGTTAATTTCTTACAATTTATGATGTATTTTTTTTTTCTTGCAACGAATATCACTCTCTCTCTCTCTCTCTCTCTCTCCTCTCTCTCTCTCTCTCTCTCTCTCTCTCTCTCTCTCTCTCTCTCTCTCTCTCTCTCTCTCACACAAAAGGTCATGGGAGCATCTTTATTCTTTACTAAAGAAATATATATCTGTTTGAGACTCGGGGTGAAGATTGCAGGTTCACCCTCGCCAAGATCCTTGGACATTTGTATCAGAAACAGGTCTTCTTAATGCTATATAACTTCTATAACATATTTACTTTTCTGGTTTTAATCGAATATCCTTTTAATCTTTATTGATAAAAAATGATATCGGAGTCAATGACCTTCGATGTCAGGATGCCCGAGAATATCAAATCATTCATTCATTCATTCATAAATTAAGCGCTGTAAACGCTTACTTAGTTTCTACTTCGAAACGCAAAAGATCATGACACAGATCTCACGAACTTTTTCTCTTTTTCTACCGTCATCTAAAACCTCTAATTTGATGTGTCCAACAGTTCGTGAAGGCGAGTTTGCACAAGCAGCTAAACTGAATTTCATGTAAACAGATAGATCAGGATTCCAGTAAGTGGTTACGATACTCTCCTTCCCAAGCATTGATTGTGATTTGCTTCGATTATCGAACGATCTGAAATTCTCTATGAAGAAGACTCCATTAGATTCCAATGTTCATCTTTCGACCTAAGAAGCCAATTATGTATTACGTAGTTAGTGGGTCGTTCTTTTGTGTCTGTACCTTCTTTCATTATTTTGTTTTAATCGATTCTATTGAAAAGCTGATAAATATAAGAGCGTACAGCAGTGAAAGGTGAATTCCATAAAGTACATCATGAGGTGGATGTCATTATTGTCATAGATAGATCAGAAGAAAAGTAACAATGGATCACAATGAAAAGCAAAAACTTTATCGAACTCATATTTCCATACCAATAAAGTATGTACATATTTTATATAGAAAGTGTATAATAAAATGTGTAGTTTTTAGATTTATACAGCCTATGTAATGAATACTTCAGTAAACTCTATACTGCATCCTCATGTATTAAGAATCTCAGAGAGAGAGAGAGAGAGAGAGAGAGAGAGAGAGAGAGAGAGAGAGTTGACTTTTGAAAATAAATACTAATTTTACAATTGGCCATAGGGTTGATATCCGACATGCCTTTTAGTTATTGGCAAATCATTTTAATATACGAAGAGATCTGCCGAAATAGGAACCATTGAAATGATCTAGAGGGTCAGATCTCTGATTTACATTAGAATAAATATCATGAAATAACTGCATTCCTTAATACATTATATTGAATATAAATTCCTGTATGATACATGTAATATCGTGACTTCCTTTTCAAGAATTTATTGACGACTCATGTACGAAAATTTCTACTTTATTGATAATATTCTTTGAAGATACAAGAGAATTGTAAAAGAAAACGAGCCAAACATTTTGTATATATATATATATTATATTATATGTGTATATATACATATATATATATATATATATATATATTTATATATATATATATATATATATATATATATTTGGATATTCATAAGCATATATATACTATATATGTATATATATATATATATATATATATATATATATATATATATTATATATTTGGATATTCAAACCACTCTACATACTTTGTGTGTCACCATGATCAGCAAAGCTGTACTAGTCATGGCCTCTCATAATAGGTTGGTTTGCTGAAAAAAAAATAACTATAAACCTCTAGGCCAGAACGAGCAGAGATTCCATCGCTTTATCTTTGTACTGGGAAAATGGTTAAGATGATAATACTTTATCGGGAGAAAAGGAAAATTCATTTTTGAAATCATGTAAGGCGTTCATAACGCCTCTCTCTCTCTCTCTCTCTCTCTCTCTCTCTCTCTCTCTCTCTCTCTCTCTCTCTCTCTCTCTCTCTCTCTTTTTTAGGGTTAAAACGAAACATAAGAAGTAATGGCTGTTCCCAACCAGGAGGATTAATGGAGGATAATGTTGACCCCGGACGACCTTCAGTTAGTACCAAGTGTAGCTCTCTCAGCAGCAAAGCCTTTGCACATGATCATAGATCGTCTTACCAAGGTGAGAGTACATCATTCTAGAACAATAATTACAGTACATAAGACGGCATTAGTCGTTGTATAATACTTCTTTTGCATAATGTAATGTTTTGGTAACATACTATCCATCAATTAATGTAATGGAATATAAATAATATCATTTATCAAATCAATACATATATTGATGATTACTGGCGTCAAATGGAAAATTCATATATATAAGATATGCTCATTTTATATTATGAAATCAATTTCTATCAGAATGTGTCATGAAATACATATATGTGACGTGAGCAACTGCAAACGAAATGTTTTTATTCAAATCACCTAATATATTTTCAGCAACTTAATGAATGACGTCACCAAATATAGGTAATATTGCTATTTGGTTTCTCAATTATAGGTTTGGCTACGACGATTATCTATTGAAGATAGTAATAGTAAAAGAATATTTGGAAAACTCGAATGAAAGATGCATTCATAAATAATCTCATCTCAATTAATCAGTAGTTAGACAATGAAGAATAATGCGAGATATATTTCTATTGGTTTATGTCTCACACATATTTTGTTTCATTTAATTAATAACATATTTCTTTTTACAGGTGCAATTGTCTTTTTCTTCACTTCTATCTTTTTTATATTCTTTCTTTATTAAAAATCTTACAATTCTTTCTTACAAACTTTTTAGAAGGAAAGAGAAAATTTGGAAAGACAAAAAGTGGGGATAAATATCCACTTTATCACTAAGTTTATCACATAGGATTCCCCACTAATTTTTTTCAGAATTTTTCAAGGACCTGAAAAAGACGCTTTCAATGGATTTCCTGGTATGGGTAAAAACACCAAAACTTTGTCGCCTACCGCAAAGTCACATGCTTTAGACCTTCTGTCAAAAAAGTACATCATTCTTTTTTGGCTACACAATAATTTTCACCTGCAAATTTCCAAGCCTTTGTTAACTTATCACCTAGATTAGACGGATAATCTAATAAATTGATCTCAGGGACGTCTCCCTCCCAGGACTCTTGAACATCATCGAGAGGACCTCGAACACAGTGGCCAAACACAAGGCTGAAAGGCGAAAAACCTAAAGACTGACTTGGGACAGAACGAAAAGCGAACAACAAATAAGGTAATTCCTTATCCCATTCAGAACCATTAATTAAACAATATTTCTTTACCATAGATTTCAGGGTTTGATGAAATCTCTCCAGAGCTCCCTGACTTTCTGGATGATATGGAGAAGAGGTCACATGTTTTATATTTAACTCTGCCCTTTTATCTCTGAAATGCCTGCTAACAAAATTAGAACCACAATCCGATTGAATTATTTTAGGTATTCCAAACCTGGTGAAAAAGTCAATTAGTACATCTACGATTTTAACACTTTTTATAGTACGTAGTGGTATTGCCTCGGGATATCGAGACATTCTATCCATGATAGTCAAAATATATTCATTTCCACTATGAGTCCTTGATAATGGTCCAACAACATCAATAATGACCTCCTTGAAAGGTTCGGAAACCACTGGAATATGACATAGAGGCGCTTTTGGAATAAGCTGATTGGGTTTACCGACCTTCTGACAAACATCACAGCTATTGACAAATTTCTTTACGTCCGCCTTCAACTTCGGCCAATAATAATTCATTAGCAACTTGCCGGAAGTCTTATGAATGCCAAAATGTCCGGCCAAACCCCTTTCATGCGCCAATGATATCAACCACTCATTCCTGTAAACATATGGAACCATTATCTGTTTCAAAATTTCATAATCAATGTTATTAGTCTCCATAGGCCTACTCAACCTATATAAAATATTATTAATTATTTTAATTTTGGGACCAGTTATATCAGTCACCTCACCTGGCTCAATAGGGAGATCCCGAAAATCCTTTTTCTGAGCTTTGACAAGCTCTTCAGTAGTCCAATTCAGTTTGTCCTTCAAAATTCCAAGATCTACAACTACGCTATCACTACGTTCTAAATTACTTAAATCTAGATCAATTGTTGACTCTGCAGCGTCAACAATTCTAGCACTAGAATGAGTAACTGCTGCTACTTCACTATCAGGGTTTATCAATATGGGACAAGTATTATTCTTCATAGCCATATCATTCCCTATCACCACATCAACCACCTTAACCGGGAATTTATCTAGTATGGCCAATTTCAAATTCCCTGCAAAGGAGGGGCAGATTAAATTAAAATTTTCGATGGCATACGATTTTACCGTATCAGGGAAAACAGCCAATAACACAAATTCCCCACTTTTCGGTACAAAATTACAAGGTAATGCCTCCCTTAGGATCAAAGACTGTGTTGCACCAGTATCACGCAAAATACGCACTCGTCTTTTCTCGGACGAATTGGTGAAGGAGACACTAGCGAAGGACAAATATCTGTAAAAACAATCAGGTAGTCATTGGTCAGTGAACCCTGTCGGGATATTTTCTCCCTCTCTCTTTTCCACATCCAACACTGGCCTACTATTAGCATCTTGCGCTCTTTTAAACGCATAACATATACTCTTTACATGGCCCTTCTTACTGCAAAAGAAGCACGTTAATGTCCTCCATTTCTCGGGATTGTATATATTTGGCCTATTACCTCTGTTAGGAGAAAAATTATCATTAGCATTACCCTGATTATTATTACTTCCATGATTATTTCTACTTAATACCTTAGCATTACTATTCGGATTAGCATTATTATTCCTACCCATCTTAACCCAACTAGACTTCACATTTGTCGTTACCCCCCCTAACTCCCTCTTATGAGACAAGCAATATTCGTCACTAGTGATGGCTACCTCCTGAATGGTCTCGAATTTTAACTCTTCGAGGTGGACCTTCAGTTTATCTGGGACACACCTCTTAAACTCCTCAACTCCTCCACCAACATTAACTCCTTCAATCTCCCACCTCCTTGGACTAGAACCAATCACTAGCATACTGTTCCTTCGCCCTGGCAAATTCAACAAAAGTTTGTTCCTTACATTTTTCTAAGTTCTGGAAGCATTGCCTATAAGCTTCAGGGACTAACTCATAGGCCTTCAAGACAATAGCCTTCACACTCTCATAATCTGCTGAGAGATCCTCCTCCAGCATTACAT
>NC_090749.1:20245457-20248234 GCF_036898095.1 Palaemon carinicauda
ATATATTTACTGTATATATATATATATATATATATATATATATATATATATATATATATATATATATATATATATATATGTATATATATATATATATATATATATAGATATATATATATATATATATATATATACATATATATATAAATATATATATATATATATATATATATATATATATATATATATATATATATATTTATATATATATGTATATATATATATATATATATATATATATATATATATATATATATATATACTGTATATATATATATATATATATATATATATATATATATATATATGTATATATATATATATATATATATATATATATATATATATATATATATATATATATGTATATATATAACTTATATGCGTAAAAATCACAGGAAACGTGATGCTCAGATGTAAAAGACCCACAGGGAAAATGGAAATATGATATATAAGATTAAGTCCTGGCTAGTTTTGTGATACTTCTTCAAAGGACTGATTCATACATACATACATATATATATATATATATATATATATATATATATATATATATATATATATATATATATATATATATACATATGTGTGTGTGTGTGTGCGTGTGCGTGTGTTTACTTTTTTCATCATGCGACCAGAACATCAAGTCACATGAAGATGAAATGTCAAGCCAGATAGATCACATGGTTTATATGAGGAAAGAATTACGGGAAGTAACTGATTGTGTGTAAGGTCATAACAAGAGATATTAAAGTTTTGGTGGGGCTAAATCAGGGATCCGCTCTGAGGTCACTTCTGCTTTTTATCTTTAATGTGTTGATGGGGGATGTCAAGAACGAGACACAATGATGTCTGTTCTATGCAGATGACAGAGTCTTGTTAACCAAGAACAGGGAAGGACTGAATATGAACATATAACCCTATCAATAAAACATATAATTGAATATATATATATATATATATATATATATATATATATATATATATATATATATATATATATATATATATATATATATATATAAACACAAATAAGTAGCAGCAAAGCATATACGCATATTCATATACAATAATTGCACATACATGTGAAGGGAGTCTTAGATTCGAAAGATTATTTCCACAAAGGTTTTCCAGAAATAAAAAAGAGAAAATACCTAGTGAGAAACATATTTTGAAGCAGGGGACAGGGACACATTCAACAGGCCAGCTTGAAAACGATTAATTGATTGATTGATTCGGTCTTTCCTGGCATCTTGACCTCGAAGGTCATTGACGCCGTCAATATCTGTTATTATAAATAAAGAGTAAAAGGGTATTCAATTTAAAACCATAAAAGTGAAGATTTCCTTATAAAAGTTAAATAGCTTTCAGAAGACCTGCTTCCAAATTAAAGCTAAAAATTCCACATATCACCATATCTGTATGTTTCACATTTACCAGATTTACGAGTATTTAGTTCCTGGTACATCAAAGTTCAGTTTCCATTTGAAGTTGTCAATAATCTTGCGATGAAGTTTACATTTTGTTGCCTCATTTCAACCACTTCCTTCTTGCACGTTCCTCCTCTTTCTTTGGATAAACACTTTCAGAAACATTACTTAAACTCACTTAAAGGTAAGGAAAGAAAAACCTCTCTAGTGTTTATTTGGAGGAGATGTGTAGGAGGAATACTGAAAAAAGTTAAAGTTAAAGTTGCTGGTTTTAGGTCTCCACTCAGACGATCTACATCATTCTGCTCAGGCGACCATAAGCCAGCAGGGACTATCACTAGCCCCCTCTACATGGAGTTTGGGCTATAAGACCAGGCACAGGGGTCAGGAGGCCATTCATCACCATGGTGTAACTGGGCGTTGCTTATTTCGTTCTCATATCACGAGTTGGTTTAAGAATCACAGCAACAACTTTTAGGATAAGTTGAAAATTATTCTGGACTTTAAACGTAAAACAAAATAATATTACTGACGATAAAATAATTTCTTCAATTTTTCTCACCAACAAAAAAAAAGTTTTCTTCCAAAAAAGAATTAGAGAAAATTCATTTCCATAAACTGATTTTTTTCGTTTGAGTAAATTCTCATTAGGAACTCCTGACCTTTGGTAATGGCATGACGACAACAAAAATGTTCTTGTCTGTTGAGATGTAATTACTGGTAATACGAGACATGAAAGGAAAAACACTTTAAAGCAATTAGTCGTTTTGTTGTTAGAGTTTCCACAGGTTATATTCGTTGACTTGGAAGTTGGGATCCAACTGCATGAGTGTGCTTGGATTTCGTATGAAACGTGTGTGTGTGTGTGTGTCTATCAGTCTTCTTTTCCTTAAGGAATGAAGGTAATTTTAACCGGAATCAGACTCTACTACAACGATGTAGTTTATCCCCAGCTTTGAAAGCCAATTAAATCTAATCTCCTTAGGTGGTGAGATAATGGTTGAATGGCCATCCATTATTTGGGGCTATTGTGATTGACGACTGGGAAAACTCCAATCATCGGATCTAATCCGATTAGGAGAGACATCAAGACTGGAAGAGCAATGTAGATCAGTGCCATCGATGTCCTCTAATAAATCTTTGGAGATGTCTCTTTGATAAAAAGCAAATAATGAATAGAAAATCTTTGGAGATTTGTCTTTGACAAAAAGCAAATAATAATCAGCAAAATCCTTTCTTCAATAAGAAAGTTCTTTTCACTTCAGAGTAAAAGAGAAAAACAGATATTAGTTTCAATCAGGAAACCTTCTTTCGTAAAGGAAACTCAACCCAAGAGACAAAACGCCA
>NC_090749.1:20248734-20277627 GCF_036898095.1 Palaemon carinicauda
ATTTTCTGTTTTCATTCGTCCTGAATAGATTGACTTTGATGTATCTTCGGTGAGGATTTCTGCTTAGAATTTTATTATTTTAACTCAATGCTTCTTCGATTTATCCAAATGTTTCATTTTGTGCTTGACTGGATCTTTCATCAATATCTTTAAATGTATCTTAGTTTATTCCCATTTTTTGTATATACGAGTTATGGCTTCTCATTGACTCACACTGAGATTTGTGTCGTATTTTCATTCTTGTATCGTTCATAGAAGTGCCTTCTTTATGGGAAAAAGTAGCATTTCATATGAATCTCTGCCTTTGTAATAATAAAAAAACTATTCATTGAAATATTGAGAAACTTTTATCATTTGAATATTTTGTCTCCTTTCTTGGACTCAGGTCGAGTTGATTCCTTACTTACCTATCTGAAATTACAAAAGTGGTTGGGAGATGACTTTCCACCTGCACCATAGAGTTACAGTGTGACTACAAAAGGACCGGTGCCAATCACCATAGATAGACACCCACACCTGTCGAACATTGCATCGTGCAAAGGCCTCAAAGGTTTATCAAAGCTTTGTCAAACCTGATGCATGACATAGCAGGAAATTTGATGAGGAAATAGAACCGGAAACATGAAAAACAGTAGAAGCATTACCATTATCAGAATTGACCAATAGAGTATGATCACTCTCAGTTCATTTGTTGTTGACACATTCTGTTGTTGGTGATGTTGAAGACTATGATAATGAACACTGATATGAGTGGGTACTTCCAGAAGATTCGGATATATTAATAAAACTTTACAATAATATATATACTGTATATATACATACATATATATATATATATATATATATATATATATATACGTATATATATATATATATATATATATATATATATATATATGTGTGTGTGTGTGTGTGTGTGTGTGTGTGTATATATATACAGTATAAATATATATATATATATATATATATATATATATATATATATATATATATACGAATATATATATATATATTATATATATATATATATATATATATATATATATATATATATATATACAAGATTACGATCTATTAATAAAACTTTACAATTATATATATATATATATATATATATATATATATATATATATATATACAAGATTAGGATCTATTAATAAAACTTTACAATGACATATATATATATATATATACTATATATATATATATATATATATATATATATATATATTATATATATATATATATATATATACAAGATTAGGATCTATTAATAAAACTTTACAATGACATATATATATATATATATATATATATATATATATATATATATATATATATATATATATATATATATATATATATATAGTATATATATATATATATATATATAAAGATTGGTATGTAGATGATTAAGCAATGCCATACTGAAGAATTTTCTGTTTTTCTTCATTATTGTAATTAGGGTTCTCACTTCTTCAACTGTGCTCACTACTTCTTCAATTGCATTGTGCTCTCTCCTACATATTTGCAGCATCCTTCTCCTTATCCACATTATAAATGCTTTCAGGTGTTTCTTGTCTGTTGTTTTTTATTGTCCATGTTCCAGAACCGTACAATGCTACACTCCATATGAAACTGTTTACAAATTTCTTCTTCCTTTCCATTTTCAGTTTTCCTGTTAATGTTCCTCTCTCTCTCTCTCTCTCTCTCTCTCCTCTCTCTCTCTCTCTCTCTCTCTCTCTCTCTCTCTCTCTCTCTCTCTCTCTCTCTCAAAAGCTACTTTACCTTGAGATATTCTGCTCTTGATCTCTTTACTGCAGTTTCCTTCCTGTATGTTATAATACTTCCCAAGCAATTGAACATGAATGACTTCCTCCACAGCTTTATCTCCAATCATCATGTTCATTGGAGGTCCTAGTCTTCTTGAAATTCTCATTATCCTAGTCTTAGATGTATTTATGTTCATATCCCTACTTCTCTGGAGTCCTGTTTCTCTTATTTATCATCCTCTATAAACCATCTTTTGTGCTACAGACAAGTGCCTTGTCATCAGAGAACCTTTTAGTTTTCAGTATTTCTCTTCTCACCTTGATGCCATCTTCCAGATCTTCCAGTGACTCTGTCATCATTGCTTTTGCAGATATGTTGAACAGAATTGGTGATAGAGAACATTCCTGTCTGACTCCCTCTTCCAACAGTTCCAAGTTCTGAATCTTCATCTTTAATATGCACTGTTATTTTTCTTATTTAGATACAAATTCCTTATTAACCTCCTATCTCTTCAATCAGTGGACATGTTTTTTTTTTTCTCTTTTAGAGTTTCCATTAGTAATGCCCACTGAAGCCTATCAAATGCCTTTTCAAAGTCAACGAAGCAAACAAATATTTCCTCATTGATATCTAAAACTTTTTCTATCATCATCCTCATGCAGCCAATTGCCTCTCGTGTTCCAAATCCTGATGTGAATCCAATTTGACTCTTTCCAAGATATTCCTCAGCTTTTGGTTTTAACCTTCCTTTTGATATCTTAAGCATTATTAAGCTTATTGATCTGTATTCTGAGAACTTTATTGTTTTTGGTTTCTTAGGAAAGGCAATCAGGAAGATGTCTTGTCTTTTGGCCAGTCTCCATTCTTATAAATCATGGAGCATAATAGTTTCAATTCTAGCAAATGAATTTTTAAAATCATTGGGAACATGTTTTCCAAAATTAAATTATTTTGAAATTATATCACTGTTATTATATGATTATAACATGACAAGGAGTATTCCTGGCAACGCTTTAATATAGCAATTTCCAAAAGTCTAAAGCATTTACGAAGATTGGGTCTGCTTTGGTAAGAGATTTGTCAGTTTTAGAATCGATTTTTGAGGTCAAGGTCATTTAACGCTGCAAAATCCTTTATTTACCACCAACGTTTCCCTGAGATTTGCATAAAGTTATTTTCCCCAGAGGAATTATGTACGCGGATATCTTATTCCATTCCTTTTAGAAGTGATATTATCCTCTTCTTGCATCCTTATCAATATTCTTTTGTGAAAATGATAGTTTTATCCTAATTCTTATGGAGTTATTCCATGAAACCATTCATTCACGTTTCTTTTATGCCAGATAATTCGTCCTTTGAGAGAGAGAGAGAGAGATGAGAGAGAGAGAGAGAGAGAGAGAGAGAGATGAGAGAGAGAGAGAGAGAGAGAGAGAGAGAGAGAGAGTGTTACTTTTATTTTTATTTTTTCCAAGGTATCATACTTCATTTAATAAACTAGTGGATGAGAGAGAGAGAGAGAGGAGAGAGAGAGAGAGAGAGAGAGAGAGAGAGAGAGAGAGAGGAGAGAGAGAGAGAGAGAGAGTTACTTTTATTTTTATTTTTTCCAAGATATCAAACTTAATTTAATAGACTAGTGGATGAGAGAGAGAGAGAGAGAGAGAGAGAGAGAGAGAGAGAGAGAGAGAGAGAGAGGAGAGAGAGAGATTACTTTTATTTTTATTTTTTCCAAGATATCAAACTTAATTTAATAGACTAGTGGATGAGAGAGAGAGAGAGAGAGAGAGAGAAGAGATGAGAGAGAGAGAGAGAGAGAGTAAAATACTAGGCATGACTATCATTGATCATCTTTGGTATTTTCTAAATACCATAAAAGGCGTCACGTGTAGCTATCTTTTTCAAAATAATTAATCAAACAAAAATAGAATGAAGATGAGCAGCACTAAATTGGCTCGCTGCCCCCCCCCCCCCCCCTTCATCCCTCTTCCCGGACACCCCCCCCCCCCACACTCCCCTTTCTCCCCCAAGAACTGATATATTTTCAATTTCATCCATTGACCTTCAGATTGATGGAAGCAATAAAAGTCGAATTTGTTAGGCAGAGACAATAGTCTTAACACAAGAGATTAGTTCATATAAAATCTGGAGTAAATAGATTGTTTAGAAGAAGAAGATCGCCTTCAACACAAGATATCCAAAACCAAAGCAAACATCAACAACATCAGAAACTGAGGAGAATTTTGATTATTGGTGAATATTCAGAACCAAAAAAAGCAATATTGATATCTCTTCTGAAGGGTAAATGGCTTTTAGATCAATAGCATAAATGAGGAAAGATAGAAAAGATATACAGTTTCATTTGCCTAAGATGAATGAGAATCTATATGAATTACTACATAGAAAAGCTCAATTAAGTTGACGTAAGGTACGAGATTCACCAACCTCTCTCTCTCTTCTCTCTCTCTCTCTCTCTCTCTCTCTCTCTCTCTCTCTCTCTCTCTCTCTCTCTCTCTCATGTAAAAGTCATTTCTGGTGAAGCTTGTAATCGCTACAAAACTTGATTGTCATACGGAGCTAAGCTTCGTTCGGCTTATATGACAGTATTCAAAGTCTCTTCGTTCAAGTGGTTCACTGGATAAATAAATAAACTGTTTTTGTTTTCCTTCAGAAGATAAGACGTGTTTTAAAAAATGCTGCGTATAATGCCAATATCTGTACAGCGGTATTTACTTTATCTATTAATACACAGAAATGATATAAAATATATGCAAATAATGGATATTAGGAAGGACTAAATAGAATAGAGAATGAAAGTAAGTAACCCGTAGCAGGCCACTTAATAAGAACCCAACCTTTAACCGCGACCTCCAAAGGTCTTAAAACCAAAACTAATCCGACCGCCGTGTTTAATCTAGCTTAACTTCAGGTGTGCTTGTTTTAAGGCTCATTCAAGGAAATTGGTTGAAAGAAGAGGAATCCTCCACTAAGCATTTAGAGAAAGCCTGTCACTCAACGGTCAGCTTTGACTGTTTGGCTTATAAATGTGCTTTATACAGAGAGAGAGAGAGAGAGAGAGAGAGAGAGAGAGAGAGAGAGAGAGAGAGAGAGAGAGAGAGAGAGAGGGGTAGAAATATCTGTAGGATACAAGCTCCAAAATAGATTGATATCTAGCTATCCATTAAGATGTCACGGACACAAAAGCGAATTATCTTTCTCTCCTGGTTGTTCCTGTGAAGTGTAAACACATCTCCATCATAGGTGTGAAGATGCATGACTGACCTATTTTATTTGTGAACATTTGTGTAAGATGATGACATCGCAGCATTGGCTTTTCGAGAGGTGTCACAAAAACGTGCACTCATATACACATAATGATGATAGTATTGCCTGGATCTACAGTAGGTTGATATGCAGGTGTCTATTTCCGTGGACCATGATCTAGGGCGTTCTGAACCCAGCCACCGAGGGGGGAAGGCAACTTCAACTTGGTGCCGGTCCCAAGCTTGGGTAAATGGGGAGGGAGGGTTGGCAGGAGGAAAGGCATCCAGCCATGAAAAATTAGCCAAAACAACTATGATCAGTGAGTATAATCGGAATGAAATTAATGGTAGGGCATTCCCCTTAAGTGACGCATTGGGAACTCGCCTGATCCCCCCGAAAAATCGGCAAGGGCTACCCAGCCATGGGTGGGCTGGGTTAAAGAGGCAAGCTCAGAATAGAAAATCTGAGGAGAGGATGAGAGTAGTGACTCTGAATGTGGGGACAATGACTGGAAAACGGTGAGAGCTGGTTGACCTCATGGAGTGAAGGAAGGTTGGAGTGCTTTGTGTGCAGGAGACCAGGTGGAAGGGAAATAACGCAAGAGAACTAGGCGAAGTTGTATATTATATTACAGTGGAGCAAATATGGAAGGAAGAAATGGAGTCGGAATAATATTATCGAAAGAGTTGAAAAAAAATTTGATTGGGGTGAATAGGAAAAATGACAGAATTATGAGTTTAAAGCTAGGATTGGGAGCAACAATAGTCAATGTGGTGTGTGCCTTTTCAACGCAAACTGGGTGTTCAGAGGAGGAGAAGGATACATTCTGGGAGGAGATGGACCAGGAGTTAGGAATAATTCCTGCAAGGGAAAGGGTAATTATAGGAGAACATCTGAACGGCCACTTGGGAACTAGTAGGGAAAGGATAGAGAGAGTGCATGGAGGTTGGGGTGTGGGTGAGAGAAATGATGGGGGAGAAAGAGTGATTGATTTTGCATTGGCTTTTGGCCTAGCAATGATCAACACATTCTTTGAGAAGAAGATTAACAGACTGATTACTTACAGTAGTGGTGGCAAGGAGAGCCAGATAGATTTGCTGCTGTGTAAGAGAGACCATCTGAAGGAAGTTAAAAATTGCAAGGTGATACATGGGGAGAGAGTTGCAGTGCAACATAGGTTAGTGGTAATTGATTGCAGAATAAGGAATTATAGAAGAAGTAAAAAGACGAGAATGGACCCAAAAATTAAGTGGTGGAAATTGAAAGAGGAAGAACTGAGAGTCTTGTTTAAGGAAAGAGTGCTGGAAGTAGAAAAGTTACATGAGGATGTACAAGAATAGTGGACCGAGAATAGTAACGTAATTCTAAGGATCGGCGAGGAAGTACTTGGAAAGTCATCAGGAAAAACACCCCCAAATGAAAAAGAATCATGGTGGTGGAATGATGAGGTGCAAGAATGAGTAAAAACCAAGAAAGAAGCCAAGAAGAAGACAGATCTATCAGGACAAGAGCAGATAAAGAAAACTATAAACAAGCAAAGCAAGAAGCAAGAAGAGTAGTAGCAAAGGCAAAGGCAGAGACATTAAATGAAGTCTATAAAGAGATGGAAAAACCAGAAGGAGAGAAGAAAATATTACAAATTGCTAAGGCCCGAGATGCTGCATCTAAAGACCTGACACAGATAAGGCAAATAAAATATAGGAATGGTATACTTCTAGCAGAAGAGAATGAAATTAATAGAAGGTGGGAAACTTATTTTGAAGGACTACTGAATGAGGAGAACCCAATTATTGTTATTATTATCATTATTATTACTAGCCAAGCTACAACCCTAGTTGGAAAAATGCTATAAGCCCAAGGGCTCCAATAGAGAAAAATAGCCCAGTGAGGAAAGTAAATAAGGAAATAAATAAATGATGAGAGCAAGTTAACAATAAATTATTCTAAAACAGTTACAATGTCAAAACAGATATGTCCTATATAAACTATTAACGTCAAAAACAGATATGTCCTGTATAAACTATAAAAAGACTCATGTCACCCTGGTCAACATAAAAACATTTGCTCCAACTTTGAACTTTTGAAGTTGTACTGATTCAACTACCCGATTAGGATGACCATTCCACAATTTGGTAACAGCTGGAATAAAACTTCTAGAATACTGTGTAGTATTGAGCCTTATGATGGAGAAGGCTTGGGTATTAGAATTAACTGCGTGCCTAGTATCAAGAACAGTATATGAAGATGGACTCCCAAACGAGACAGTTACCATAGGAGTTACTAAAAGAGAAGTAGAACAAGCAGTGAAGAGGATGAAAAATAGTAAAGCTGCTGGTCATGTCATGAGAAGAGATGAACAGTATATTAGGAGGAGAGTGATGGAAATGGAGGTACAGGGAACGAGAAGGAGAGGGAGACCAAAGCGAAGGTTGGTGGACTGTATCAAGGATGACCTTTGATCAAAGGGATTAACCTGTGATGAGGTGTGGGACAGAGGTAGATGTAGAAAGCTGACCAGAAACATTGACCCCACATAGAAGTGGGAAAAGATATAGGCAAAGAAGAAAGAAGAAAAAGAAGATGACCTGGGGCATTTTGGTTTCCCAGGTGAGTAACAGCATTGCAGGAGTTCCTGTCCTTGGTTGAAGAGGACCCTTGCTGACAAGTACCTGAGCTCGCCTCACTTTAAAGACTGAGAACAATCCAAAATCCTTTCTCCACCTTTGGGAGATCTCTTCAAGGTAGTTTTACATCACTAAAGCATTATGGGAATGTCAAAGCACAGGAGGGGTACAAAGTCAGAAGTCAAGCTCCTGACCAGCAGTGCTTGTGTGCTGTCTCCCATTAGACCAAGCACTGTTAGCAGGAACATGAGCGCCTGTACACTATATGGGAACACTTTCCGAGCCAGGGTCGAGTTTTTGTACAGCTCTGCTTCTTCAACAAGCCGTGCAGAGAGATTGGTCTGTAAAGAAACATCTATCATCCAATACATAACCGCTCACCTATCGTATGAGGCAAGAACTAACTAAGATCATTTTCCTGAATGGATATGTTCTCTGTGTGCACTCAAAAATTACTTGTTTGCCAGAGGTAGTAACATCTGCAGGCACGGTCAAGGACATTGCACCTGGTACGAGACCCAGAGTTATGGGAGTGAGCATTTAATCTCAGTGTGTGATGAATTTCGACAAATATTTCGACCAAATACAGGAGCAGGAGAAGGAGCCGCAAGTATACTAGTTCTTTGTTACACACCAGAGAGAGAGAGAGAGAGAGAGAGAGAGAGAGATCAGTCAATCATCAAGAGTAGTGGGAAAATGGTGGTCCTATTCATCCCAACAGCCCATAAGTGGGCTTTGTACTAGAAGAAGCAGGAAGTGACGATACTTCTTTCCAGAGGGGTAGTTTTTGGCATGAACCTTCCCTGGAATGAGATGGCACACAGGTAGCAGTCAGTGCCTTAGCCAATGCTACAGTACTTCCCATTGAGGGAAAGTCCTCAGAACACACCAGTTCTCACTGTTCTTACGAAAGTGACAGGGAGATTGGTGGATCATCCAGGAAGCAAAAAGAAAGGCAAAGCCCTTGATTCCTTCTGGCAGTGAGCAAGCTCATTCCCTTAGGAAACAGCACAGGTAGCAGGGAGTGAACACCTCTACAGCATACAGATATGTATATATGTGGATGGGAACGTTCCTGTGTTTAATCTGTTTCTATCTCAGAATTGTTACAAGTTCTTTCAGTCTATAGATAAAAATAATTTGAAAACAACAATTGAAATATGGAAAAGTCATATAAAAAGAAACACAAAAATATAACATATTTATTCACAAACTTGTCTACTGAGAGTATCAGTGTTGGAGCTCCAATACTTCAAAAGGCTTGGATTACTTCAAGATATTGATAAATGGGGGAAACAGGGTGGAACCTGGAGAAAAAACACAATGTAGATCTGACGAGATCTTCAGTTGCTAAAATGTTTCTTGACCCAGACATCACAAAAAGTCTAGCCTCTCTTCGTCACTAATATGTCAAAATCTTGGAGACTGGTGTTTGTTATTTGAAGTGACAAGGGAGACTTTCATTGGAAGACTAACTCTGTCCGACATCCGGTTTTCTTAACACTTTCTACCTCATTCCTGTGTCATTCCTCTCTGATTACATACAAGTTTGTGGGCGGAGCTAATTGGTATTGCCTTAAAAGGAGGTTTTTCATATCCTGCAATCTGATTGGTTTTCTTTAAAGTGCCCACTTTAATCATGTCATCGAATACTTCCAGAAAGAAAAGTATTTGGATCGAAGCTCAATTTGTTACCGAAAGTAATAAAGGTATTGCAAACATTGACTAAGAACTAGGTGCAAATAAGATATGATTTTGTTATTCATATATTTAATGCTCGTTTACTTTTATTGCTTATATCCATGACACTATCTCACCTTGCAAACGAGGCATTACAGCAGTGGGATCTCTTCCCTCAGAAGAACAATCTCAGTATAAGTACGTAGCTCCCATCGATCGGTCTTCCTGAACTTCTTCAGTGACGTCTTCTATTTGTTCTTCCTCAAGTTGCAGAGAAGACTCTAATGAACATAAGGTAGGGAAGAAGGAAGAACATGAGATTTATCTTCTACAGAGTCGGGCATGGCAACGACGATACTCTCACGGGGAAAGAGACTACAACAGCATCACCAGGTGATATGTTCTAAGCCCCTTTCCAGTACTGGAAGAGAATGAAAGAAATGAGAAAAACAGTGCCTCTCCCTTTCACACTCAGTGTCAGCAGAACTCTTCCTCTGAAGAAGCACCAATGATATGTAAGGAAAACCAACTTCCTTATATTGACATTGTGGTCGTCGTTGTAAGGACATTCACATGAGATAGAGCAGCAACAGATATGCTGCCTAGCATGAACAAGTCTATTGGGTGACGTCAGGTAGCACAGAAAACAGCCTCACAATTACAGTTATTAGGAAAAACTGCATATCATTGGCTTCTTCCATCAATATCCATCAAACATAACAATCTGCAAGAAAAAACTACAGATTAAAACAGTCAGAGGCTGAAGTTGCAGTGAAGGTTGCTCTACTCGCTAACTACTACGGCTACCTTGTTGAAAGTTTAAGTGACCCTTGTAGATTTACTGAAGTATTCCTGTAAGAACAAATAATTGAAGTTATATGGTCATACTGCAATTACTATACATGAATTTCTGAAGACACTGTCTACCATGAATACTGTATTAGGTACCACATATACAAATCCCTTTTTTAAGCACACACAGTTGGTCAAAAATGAGGATTCAAATAGCAAAAACAGCTAACATGATTAAATACTTCTAAAGTTTCAAACTACAAACCTGTTTCCAACAGCAGTCAATCCATGGCCTAAATACAAAAGATATTGCGTCAGCCAAAAGGATCAACATTTCTCTCCTTAGTTCCAAAGGAGAATTTGAATGCTTTGTTCCCGAACTCCTGTTGGATGGTTCTCTTTTTGAGAACAATAAGCATGAGTCTCATTAGGTCGAGGAGTTCACTCACTCTTTTCATGGTCCACATTTGACCCAGTAATGAACTTCTTCTTCTTCTTCTTTTCACAACATCCATATAATATATGAGCAAGTGACTTAATATTTAGGCAAACAATCAGTTTGGGTCTTATAGTGAACGCTTCCACAACGATTCAGTTTTCTTTGATTTTGCTTAACCTCAAATTTAGAGAAGATTTAGTAAAAATGGTAACCACACTATTGAATGTTATTATGTTCAGGAGTTTACTTATTGATACTTTGGAAGTTCAAACTTGGATACAATTATTCGTTTTGTAATAACTGTTATCAATCCGTATGTTAAGCAACAATTCAATTATCTTGAAAGTCATGAGATTGCAAAACCAAAGGTTGGAAAGGATGACAAAAGTAAAGATTAAACTAAACCAAAACAGTAACAAAGAATCCAAGTAAAATGAAACAATAAATTATTCATTTTATTATTCATTATACTTATTTGTGTAGATTACGAATTTATAACTAATCTACGTTGCATGTCAGTTCACGATAAATATATTATTAATATGAGCAGCAACAATACTTTTTTCCCTCGTCTGTTAGGAGAATCGAACGCTGGCCCTTCCATTTAAGTAAGTATGAGGTTGCCACTGTACCACAAGACTCACCCCACATTTCAACGAACAATTTTATTTATTTGTAGGCTCTCTCTCTCTCTCTCTCTCTCTCTCTCTCTCTCTCTCTCTCTCTCTCTCTCTCTCTCTCTCTCTCTCTCTCTCTAAAAAAGCGACCAATGGTCATTATAGAATAAGAAGAATTAAAAATGTAACATTTAATAACATATAAACTTTAATAAGGGTATTATAAAGAATTGGGTTTATTTAGTCCCCCTCGAAGGTCAAGACAGAAAACAGAAGAGGACTGTGATGATAGTTTTTCTGTTTTTTTGCTAATTTTATAAAAAGTTCCATTGCACAAATAGTGATTATAGTCAACATGAATAAAGTTTTCACGTTTGTATTCTATCATTCAATATCTTTAGTTATTAATTACTGATGGAACAGGAAAGGTTTCCTCCAATCTCAATGAATTTTCAATGTTACGCAAATTCCTGAAAAGTTTGGATCAGATGGAAAGATATTTTTTCATCATGATGATGTAGTTTGAGTTTTTTACCTTTTAAAAATTTGTTTTTGCGTTTAAAATTATTTTTTTCAGAATTTTCAATAAAAAATTCAATACTGTGTAGAAGATAAAGTAAAAATTCACATATATAGTGATAGAACTAGAAATCAGTATTTAAAAAAGAGGCTGGTCACGTTGACTGTAACGTTATGGTATGGATCACCAGCTTGAAGGTTTTTTTATTCCTTTTATTATTGAGTACCCCCACGTATGAGGGGTAGACACCAACGAATATTCTATCCAGCATACCATGGTAACCGTTCTAAGATTATGTAATGTAGGTGTTGATACTGTTACCATTTCAACTACTGGGCTACAGTGTGCTCTCATAGCTCGGTCAGTGCTCACTACGACACTACTTTACTTTAACTGTGAAATTACATTGTCCCTGATCTTGCGACAAAAGAAGTAATGAATATTGTATATATAAAAAAATTATTCCATTCATCACTTACTGTCAATCATCTTAATTGATCGTGAGAATACGACTGATAAGTTATGTTACATTTCTTACTTTATTTGTAACAACTGGATATCGTTCTCCAGCATTGGAGAAAAGACCAACATATACATATAGCATTTAATATCATTACTTCATAAAAGGTATTGAACGATGCTTGGTTCTGTAAGAGAAGGGTTGATGGATATCCTGAAAACAAAGTTGAATATAGATATGCTTTTTGTAAATTGCACAATCCTTTGTTCTTTATTGCATCTCCCAAAGAGAACCGGATTTAACTGGGATTTTGTTGGGCTGAAATCCAATCCCAGTAATTATAAGTAGCGGTGGCCTATTGGAAGCGTCCTTGTCTGGCACACCCCGGACTGGGGTTCAAGTTCCACATAACGTAATACTTTCTTTAGTGTCTGCAACCTCACCTTCTTTTTTGAGTCATCAGCAGCCATTGCCTGGTCTTAGGTTGGGTGGAGAGGGGGTTTGGACGCTGATCATATGTGTATATGATCAGTCTCTAAGGCAATGTCAATTCACTGGCCTCTGCCACTTATGAGCCTTTAAACCTTAACTGGGTTCCTTCACTCTGGCATCAGTGTATGATACGACTCGAACTGATTTCTTCATTGTAAGGAATAATATATACTTTGAAATATATTAAAAAAAAACATCCCACACTGGAAACATTATTAAGGTAACTTTTGAATGAAACTTCTCGCCTACATCGATGTAGTCAGTTACTACAAAACAACTTGACTATTAGTAATTGATGAAAATTCATTCTGTTTCGTTCTTGTTCACAATTGGTAATAAACTATAAATCTTTTCTTTCCTCAGTCTCTTGAAGCCTTCAAGTTGACTTCAGAGGGAAAATTAACGCCTCTTAATTTGACTAACATCATTGCAAAAGGAATCACTTCTGAATTAGAGAGAGATATTCATATAAAAATCTCTAATGTGAACTTATTTCTTAATTGATATAAACTTATTTCTTAATTATTATAAACTTATTTCTGTTTTCCTTCAAGACAAAAAACTGACTAAAACTTCATCTCTAAGAAAAAGCAAATAGAAATTAATTTTTTTTCATAACAAAATGATCGAAGTCTAAACAGAAAATGTGAAATCTTGGGAACATCTTTCGAATGCAAAAGGTAAGTCTGGTTCAATATCCCATTATCAGAATAAATCCTTATCTAGGGAAGAGGAAATGATCACCTGCATTCCTTTACTCAGGTAAAGGCAAAACGTCTTGCTAAAGACTTTTCATGAAATGTATTTTCCCCAAAGCTTCCGTTTTGATATAAATATTTTTATCGCTTTAATGGTTCCGGATAATTATTCAGGAAATATCATTCCTTTGGGACCATTCTCTTTAAATTTATGTGCATCCTTTGGCTATTTACCTGTTATACGAAGAAAAATGTCAATCTCTCTCTCTCTCTCTCTCTCTCTCTCTCTCTCTCTCTCTCTCTCTCTCTCTCTCTTGCATAAAGGAACAATTCTATTAGAATTATCCCAGATAAGGTACATAGAATGAATTCTAAATTATACCAATAAATTGACACAAGTGAAGGAGACGCAAGGTTCTCAAGAACAAGTTTATTGACAGACAATAAATAGACAGGTTAACTACAATTATATATATATATATATATATATATATATATATATATATATATATATATATATATATATATATATATATATATATATATATATATATATAAGAAGAGGATAACCCAAAACTTTAAGCATAAGTATGATAGTAGACAGAACTTGTTTATCTGAAAGAAAAAACATTATTGCCACTTTTAAGATACCGAGGTATCAAAGTCATAAAAGTCTGTATTACAAATCAATCACATTAGCGTTAGAAACGCTCGGCACACATGTCTGCACTTATGCTAGGTTCACCTTTGGAAATGGAACAGTCTATGTGGGCAACTCAGTGCCCCCACTTAGTTTGTAGTACAGTATGTAACTACACACTCACCCTGGAATTAATCGTCCCAATTAAAACCACTGTTCCTCGCAGAGTTAAACAGTAGGGTTAACGACGCGACCCACTGCTACCACAGATCTCTTTAGTTCCTCTACTTGCTTCGCATAGTGGCGAAAGAACACTCTGGAAGACTTCCAGCCAGTGTATGAACGGAGATGTTCAAAATCCATACAATTAAAGAAATTTAAGGATGAGGCAACTTTCCTCGGATCGTGACCTGCGGGTGTACTGTCAGGATCCGCTCTGCGAATAAAATATGTGATTTTCGCTCTGAGTTGATTCAGAGATAAATTTGAGCCTGATGTTTCTCCCCTGAATAGTTGACCACCCTTGAAGTCTGAAGTTCTACGAAGATAGACCTTTAGGCATTCTACTGGACATAGAGATGCATCTTCTTTCAGAGGGCAGATTCTCCAGGGACCCCACCTGTTGGTGGGTAACTCATTCTTGGCGAGAAACGTAGGATCCGGAAACAGGTTCAGTTCTCCCCCATCCAGGAACTGAACACGACCTGCCTCTCTCGAGAGGGCTACAATCTCACTAACCCTGGCCCCGGACGCGAGTGCAAATAGGAAAATAACTTTTTGTGTCAAATCCTTTAACGCACACTCCTCGTTGCTCAACAGAGAAGCGAAATGAAGAACTTTGTCTAAAGACCATGAAATGGGCTTTGGAGGTGCTGAAGGTCTGAGCCTAGTGCAGGCTTTCGGAACTTTATTAAAGATCTCGTTACCGAGGTCGACCTGGAAGGCATATAGGATGGGTCTTGTCAAAGCAGACTTACACGCCGAAATCGTGTTAGCTGCCAACCCTTGACCATGGAGGTGGATGAAGAAAGATAAGCAGAAGTCTATCGAGATCTCCTGCAGATTCTTCGCCTTGACAAAGGTCACCCATTTTCTCCAAGATGACTCATATTGCCTTCTAGTAGGTTTGCACTTAAATTCCTCTAGGAAGTCTATGCTGGCTTTCGAAATCCCGAAACGCTTTCTCACCGCTAGGGAGAGAAAATCATGAGCTGCAGGGTCCGAGTTTTCTGTAATGAAGCGCAGACAGTCGACTTCTGGACTCGTTGGGTCAGAACTGGATCTGGTAGCAGTACAAACTTCAACCGTAGTTCCAATGCCAGGGGGAACCACACGCTGTTCTGCCACTTGAGGGCCACTATTGCCGCTACCCCCTTGAAGGATCTCAGTTTGTTGAGGACCCTCAACAGAAGGCTGTGAGGAGGGAACGGATAAATCCTGGACCATCTGTTCCAGTCGAGGGACATCGCGTCCACTGCTTCCGCTAAGGGGTCCTCGTACGTGGACACGTACAGGGGCAACTTCTTGTTGTCTTTCGTCGCAAAGAGATCTATCTGCAGTTCTGTGACTTGATTCAGAATGAAGGAGAATGATCCTGCGTCTAAGGACCATTCCGACTCTATCGGTGTGAACCTGGATAGAGCGTCCGCTGTCACATTGCGGACTCCTTGAAGGTGAACTGCCGACAGGTACCACTTCTTCTTTTCCGCCAATCGGAAGATGGCAAACATCACCTGGTTGAGAGGTGGTGACCTCGATCCTTGTCGATTCAAGCATCTCACAATTACCTCGCTGTCCATCACCAACCTTATGTGGATCGAGTGACGCGGGGAGACTTTCTTTAAGGTAAGGAGCACTGCCATAGCTTCTAGAAAGTTTATGTGAAAGGTCTTGAATAGCTTGGACCAAGTCCCCTGGACTTTTTTCCGATGAGAGTGACCTCCCCATCCCTCCTCGGGTGAGGTGGCTGAAGAAGAACCGACTTCTTTAGATGTCTGGCTTGGGACCAAGGCCTGAGACGAGTACGTAGCCGAAGCGGAACTGGTCTTCTCAGATCTCTTCGCGCGTTTGATGCATAACTTCTCCAAACTCCTGTTGCATCCTTTAGCTGTGCTCTTAGCACTGGGTCTGTCACCGAAGCAAACTGGAGAGAACCCAGTACCCTCTCCTGTTCGCGTCTTGATATCCTTTCGGAATCTAGAAGTCTCTTGACAGAACCCGCTATCTCCTTCCTTTTCTTCGCCGGGATGGAGAAACGGTGTGACATTAGGTCCCAGTGGATTCCCAGCCACTGGAACTTTTGAGATGGAGAAAGTCGAGACTTTTTTCTGTTGATCTTGAAGCTTAGATACTCTAGGAACTGGATCACTTGACAGGAAGCTTGCAAGCATTCTCTCTCGGATGCTGCCCACACCAGCCAGTCGTCCAGGTAGGCTACTACCTGAATTCCCTTTAGGCGTAATTGTTTGAGAGCTACGCTCGCAAGCTTCGTGAAGATCCTTGGGGCTATATTTAGCCCGAATGGCATGGCTCTGAAGGCGTATAGTGTTCGTTGTAGCTTGAACCCTAGGTAGGGGGAGAGTCGACGGTTGATTGGAACGTGCCAATAGGCGTCTGACAAGTCTATGGAGACGGAATATGCCCTCTTGGGCAGTAAGGTCCTTATGTGTTGCAATGTTAGCATCTTGAACTTGCAAGTCACTATTAACTTGTTGAGTGGCGACAAGTCCAGAATGACTCTGAGGTTTTCCGAGTCTTTCTTGGGAACACAAAACAGCCTCCCTTGGAATTTGATGGACTTCACCCTTCGGATCACTTTTTTCTCCAACAGTTCTTGGACGTACTCCTCCAGAACGGGGATGGAGTGTTGGAAAAACCGAGGGCACGGGGGTGGAGTGCTGTACCAGCTCCAGCCCAGTCCGTTCTTGAGTTGGCTGTGGGCCCAGGGATCGAAGGTCCACTGATCCCGAAAATTCTGAAGTCTCCCTCTTACCGGCATCATCTCACTTGGACTGTCGTCCTGAGGTCTTGCCTCCCTGACCGCGACCACCCCTGAATCCCCTTCCCCTTGAGGGGCGCCTAGACGAGCCTCTGGCTGCTCCTCTAGGCTTTGCTCGAAAGGAAGTAGACTGCCCTTCGAACGTTGGGGTGAATGCCGTTGACTTGTCGACACGGCCTGGGGTACCCACTGGAATGTGGTCGGGGTTTGTGCCACCATCTGGGGCACTGAACGCAATGGCAATTGCAGTTGCAGTTGCTGTCTAAGTGGCTTGGCTGGCCGAGACAGTACCCTAGTCCTCATAGTCTTCCTCTTTGGTTGAGGACCCTCATCCGGGGAAGACTTTCTTTTGATAGCCAGGCCCCACTTCTGGAGAAGGTTTCTATTCTCCGTGGCGGCCTTATCAACAACTTCTTTGACCAATTCGGAAGGGAAAAGGTCTTTGCCCCAAATGTTGGAGGAGATTAGTTTCCTTGGCTCGTGCCTCACCATAGCCAAGGTGAACACGAACTCCCTACAATCTCTCCTCGCCCTGACGAAGCTATAAAGATCCTTCGTCACTGTGGCAAGATGAGTCTTGGCCACTACCATGAACATTTCATGGACCTTGGGGTCACTTGCCATCGTCTCAAGAGTAGTCTGAAGAGACATTGAGGCAGCCAGTCTTTCTTTTGTCTCGAGCTCTCTCTGCAAAAGAAAGTCAGACAGCTTAGGGAGGTCCTCGCCGAACTGACGTCCGGCAATATCAGCCTCCAACTTCCCAACTGAGAAGGTAAGATGGACGTCCTTCCAGTCTTTGTGGTCCATAGGTAGGGCCAGCGACAAGGGTTTACACTCCTCTAGGGAGGGGCAAGGCTTGCCGGCCTCGACTGCTTTTAGTACAACCGCAAACCCTTTCTGTAAAAAGGGGAAGGCTCTAGCAGGAGAGGACACAAAGGAAGGGAGCTTCTTACTCAATGCAGCTACCTTTGAGTTCGTGAAGCCCCTCTCTTTCATCGAGGATGAAAGCAAAGCTTGAGCCTTAGCATGGTCCATCACTATGACCTCCTTCGGCTCTGTCTTCTCCTTTGAAGCTGGTTACTTCCTCAGCCGGACGTAACAGTCCGGATATGACCCCTTGCTGGGCCAGAATTCCACCTCCTCTAGGGGAACTGAACCCAACTTATCCGAGATGACGATCTTTCCAGTCGTCATCGGCAGGTGCTCAGCATACCTCCACGGGTTAGCATCTGAGCACAAGGGAAGGTCTTTCACATTGAGCCTTTTCTGGGGCCCATGTGATGCTGCAAGCCTCTGCATCTGCAGTTCCATTGCAGCCGCCTTCTCCTGATTCTCCTTCTGCATTTGTTGGATCATTCCAACAATGGAGGAGAGGGCCTGTCCTAACTCTACTGGGAGAGCGGACGATGTTGAGGGAATAGGCTCCGGGATCTGAACCGGAGTAGCCGACACCTCGTCGGCCTCTTCCTCTACAATGTCTGGGGCTTGAACCTCATCCTAGGATCCTGCCAGGAGGTCTTCCTCCAGACGCTCGTCCACGTCAGACATCCTGTCATCCAACTGGATGTCTTGCAAAGCGACCGCGACTTCAGCATCCACCTGGATCTGAACTTGGGGGATCTCCTCTTGAGGCTGGGGAATCACTGCATCAGCTGATGCCCTAGGGAAAAGATACGCCCTCATCTACTCACTTGGAAGATAAGGTCCAGAGGTGTTCTTCTGGAAGCCCCTTACCCAGGTACGAAGCTTCTCCCTTGCTATATCCCTTGATTCCGCCTTCCTAGGGGAATCAAAGGCCTCAGTAATCAGGTTAGTGCACACGGTACATACCTGAGGGTCCCAATACTGGAGATCACCCTTGGAGACAGCGCATGCTGCGTGCCTCCTACAAAACTCATGTCCGCAGAGGTTCTTACTGCGGACGTTGCAGAAAACACTTCCGCACTTCGGAGGGTCCTCCTGTAAAGAGAGGAAATATCCATGAGTATCAAGTGAACTACGTATCACTGGATATGCACAGTTTAGCATAACAAATCAGAAAGGAAAGACACACACTTGTGTTTCCTTCACAACCAATTGTTGCAGCCTTCCAGATAATAAAATCGTATGGTTAATCTCTTCTAGAATAACCAATGAAAAGTTTCCAGAGGAAACAGGTGTAGCTCACACCTAAGCAATGATTTTTGAATCCCGGATAATAGACAAGAAAGAACTCACTTTCTTATCTGTAAGGCAACACCAAAGGGCTGTGCAAGACAACACAAAAGTGTTAGAACACACAGTGCTGTACCAAAACTTATACTATAGTTTTCTTCCTACAGTATATGTTATACTGAAGAATACTGGTACAGTATAGCAGGTTATGTGCCGGCCGGCACACACCATAACTAGCTTTAAAGTATACTACTTAACAGCTATAAGGCGGCAGAAAGCTGGTTCAAATGCATGTGCCGGTCGGCAGTAACTGCCGGCCGGCAACAGCCAATGTCGGCCGGCAATAACTGCCGGTCGGCAACTACACTAGGTAGTACCCGGCTGCCGGCCACTGCTCATAGCGACTGGCAGACAAGGGCTGACATTAGCCGGCCGGCAAAGGTAAACAACCGATGCCGGCCAGCAGCAAAAGAACCAGAGGATTACAACTGCCCGGCTGCCGGCCTCATAGGCCGGCAGCCGGGTCGGGTACAGCACTAGAAGAAAACAGAATGGATGCCGGGATAAGAGCGTAAACTACCTCCAAGCCCGGCAATCCGAAAGAGTGCATAAAAGGAAAGGGAGAATCTAATTCAGGCTTCCTGACCAATGCCATCTGGCTCTACAGGCAGGCATGGATGAGGGACCAAGGGAGGTCCGGGCAGCACTCAAAGCAGAAGACCCTTGCCTGCCGGCCGGCAAGGGACTGAGTCAATTCAACATCCGAACCTATCCTAGGTCCATTTGTAGAATGACGTACAGTACTGTAAAGGCTAGGCCATTACAGAGATAGAGGGGGAAGGGACAAAAGAGGGTCCTACCAACCTTGCTTTAGTGAAGGATCACCCGCAGCCAAGAAAACTCATCTTAGCCTAAGGGAGATCCAAGGAGGGAGGCCAGCAATACTTGCCAGCTCCCAATGAACCAAAGCAAGGAAGGTGTTGCTACTCCCAGGGAAAGTATCTTATCCTCCCACCGAGAACAGCAACAAGGACTATTCTGCTAGATCACAAAAGAAGGAATCATCTCGTACAGAAACCTTCGGTAGTGACCTAAGGAGGCTAAGCCTCCTATGTCTGTGTCAGGCCAGCGAGGGAGACTCTACCCCAAGCCAGACAAACACAGACTCAAACTAAAAACTCTGTTGTTCTGTCCCTCTGTGAAACCAGACTTACTGGAACAGGGAGGTACAGTAACACCCTAGTATAGTTTTATCGAAATTTAATTCAGATAAACCACTTAGGGTTAAGAAGAGGGAAAGGGATTGCATACCTTCTCCGAAGAAAAGAAAGCAACCGGGGAGTATGAGAAAGTATACTAAGGCTCCATAAGCAACTTAGCCTAGGCACCAAGAGAATCGATTACCTAAATCACCGAAACTCACTCGTATACTATCTTGGAAATATTCAACATAATCTTAAATGTATAAAAAACAGCCTAAAGCTTCAAAAAAATTTTAAAACACTCGGAAAACCAAAATCATGCAGGAAGTACTAGGACCAAACAACTAGGCTACATGGCCTAGCGTAGGCCAGAGTTGGCGAATACTTCGCCAAAATAATACTAAAAGCACGAAAGGAAATCCTATGTAACGCTAAATAGCTGAAACTTATTAAAGCAAAACAACCGGGAATGTCGCTCTGGCTAACTAAAACTCATACCTAGCGAGCGACAGCGTCCATGACGCCTCCGGTAGGCAACGGCTCTTGTAACAAAGATTAATACTATTAATCACTTAAAAATTTACCAAGAGCCTACATTTATACATAAAAGAAATGGTAATCAACTTATCAGAGGCCGACAAAGTTGGAGAAGCCATGAAAAGCTGAATAAATCCAAGATTTGCGAGAAACACAGGAAAAAACACCGAGTTGTTAAGCTACGCAAAAAGGAATGGATATGGCGCCAGGATTGGCGCCAGGCACGCTTACGAAACTGGAGAAGAGGGAGCCTTGGGAGCGGCTCCCCCTTTTTCTTTCCCGTTTTCGTTTTCTTGCCAATTGACCCCTCGATGTGTTATCTCTGTTTGGGGTGCAGATTGCCATGTGGCGTGTCAAGAATACGTCTTCTGATATGTCGCGATATCCCTTTCATTAGGGATATTCGCTCCAGGAGTTAGAATTCTGGGTACCTTATGGTAAATTCTCTGGGAATATCGCCGTAGTTGTAATATACCCTAGGAAGCTACTCTATAGGAACTTCCATCAGGACGACATGGCTTGAGCCCAAATATATATATATATATATATATATATATATATATATATATATATATATATATATATATATATATATATATATATATATATATATATATATATATGTGTGTGTGTGTGTGTGTGTGTGTATAGCCTATATGTATATATCCTCATCATTACCTCCTCCCACACCTATTGACGAAAAGGGCCTCAATTAGATTTCACCAGTCGTCTCTATCTTGAACTTTTAAATCAATAGGTCTACTTTTCCATTCATTGTCTCCTACTTCACGCTACATAGTCTTCAACAATGTAGGTTTGGGTCTTTCAACTCTTCTAGTGCCTTGTGGAGCCCAGTTGAAAGTCTGGTGAAATAATCTCTTTTGGGAGTGCTAAGAGCATGCCCAAACCATCTCCATCTACCCCTCACCATGATCTTATCCACATATGGCACTCGGGTAATTTCTCTTGTAGTTTTATTTCTAATCCTGTCTAGCCATTTGACTCCCACTATCCTTCTGAGGCTTTGTTCTCAAATCTACTAAATCTATTGGAAATTGTTTAAATGTCACACCATGACTCATGTCCATACTGTAACAACAATGTCACTAAACTGATATATAGTCTGATTTTTACATGTAATTTCAGTGCGATTTCATTTCCAAATTTTACTTAACCTAGCCATTGTTTGATATGATTTTTCAGTTTTTCACTAAACTTTCATTCTAAAGACCCAGTATTGGACATATATATATATATATATATATATATATATATATATATATATATATATATATATATATATATATATATATATATATATATATATATATATAATGCAGCCATTTCTACTCCACTGCAGGTCAAAGGCCTCAGACACGCCCTTATTCATGTCTGGGGTTTGGATAGTTTCATCACCAACTGCGGATTGGTGATGTTTGCTCTAAAGGATGATAATGGATTGATTGATTGATTTCAAGTTTTCAGGCATCCTGACATGATAATGGAAATATCATCCCCAATAGAGATGGAGTGATAAAAATAGCAGATGATTTCTATGCCATGCTATACAATAGTGATATCAGAAATAACTTCACCAATAGAAATAATTAAACACCGGGACCGGTACCAAACATAACATTAGGAGAAGTAAAGAAAGCATTAAAAGGCATGAAAATGGGCAAAGCTGCAGGAGAAGATGGCCTAACAATTATTTTTAATAAGAGATGTAGGATATTTCAAGGGGTAAAACTGGCTGAACTCTACACCAAATGTCTGCAAGAAGGGCAACCTAGTATTAGTGACCCAGAAAACTGAATTTTTTTTTTTGTGTTTTTTTTTTTTTTGCAGATTTTGATCTAAAAACTTACAGTAGGAAAAAGATATTTCAATTTTTATGATTCATAAAACATCAAGATGAAAATTGCAGATGAAATCATTTAAATGAAATTATAGATGATTGATTTTATTCAAATGGGAAAAGTGACGTTATAAAGGTGTTTTCATTCATGTATTAGCTAAAAGATGAATATTCTTCGGTTTCATATTTCACTAGACAAGTTTTTAAAGATACATTCAAGATTTAATTCGTTCACAAGTGATTAAAGAAATCACTGATATGTTTACATATTATCTAAAATAACATTTTTTTCAGTAAACTTTGATTCAAATTTATTCTATATAAAATTTTAAAGTTCAAATGATAGTTATATGTTATGTAATCATTCTAGCAGGAGTTTTAAATTACTCTATTGAAATACGTTTATTTTCTATATAATTTATTAGTATATTGATATATTAAGCCTTTACTATACAGCTAAAATGTATAAAGTAACTATTTGATAGAATACTATACATAATACATATTTTATATTGCATCTTATTTTGGGGTAAATTAGATGGTTTACAACCATATATTACACAAAGTAGTGAGCCGAGCATTAAGAGAACATAATCTGGAACGATCGTATATTTAACATCTCCGTTGATTTACCCAATACGCGAGAGCATTGAGCAATCACGTTTAGAAATGTTGTTTTGTTAACCCTTCAGTTAAGAGGGTATCCAATAATAACTTCAATACTTTACTAGTGAATAGGTAATAACCTGCGATCCAAGCAACTTGATCACGCTTTTTTTGAAATTCTGATTTCTTTTTCTATAACTATATATGTAAATTTTTAGTGAATCTTCCACGTGATATGAATATTTTCAATAAAATCCATTGAAAATAATTATAAACACAAAAAATCATTCTTTAAACGTTAAATAGCCCAAATTTTCAAAAACACATCGTTATGATAAAATATCTTTCCATCTGATCGAGCTCCTCAATAATTTGTGTAATGTTAACCCTTCAGTGAGATTGGAGGAAGCCTTTCCTGCTCCATCAGTATCTAATAAGTAAAGAAACTGTAAGTTAGAATACAAACGTGAAATCTTTGCTTTCGTTAACTATAATGAAGATTGATTTATGAAATTTTCTATAGATTTTGGGGAAATAAAAGAACTGGCAACACAGTTTTCTTTCGTTTCTGTCTTGACTTTCGAGGGTGACTAATAAAACCCAATTCTATATCATCCCTTTATCTAAGTCTTTATGTTAATAAACGTTGCACTTTTAATCCTTCTTATTTTATAATGACCTTTGATCTATTTCTAATTATGTTTAAGGGGAAACAGGAAGATCTGCTCTTCTATTCTGTTGTAAGATTCCATAAAAACAGTTATATATATGAAAAGTATCTCACAAATTTTTAATATTAGATTTAGAGGGAGAAAGAAAATATGGCAAATTGTGAAAAACTATAGTAATTTTACATTATCTTCCTCCTCGTTTACAGTTGCAATTCTGTTAGAGAGAGAGAGAGAGAGAGAGAGAGAGAGAGAGAGAGAGAGAGAGAGAGAGAGAGAGAGAGAGAGAGAGAGGGGGGGGGGGAGGGGGGAGGTTCTGATCACTATTTTTGTTTTATTCGTAGGTTTTGAATGATGCTTATATAAGTACCAACAGTATTCTTGCAGCTCCAGGTAAAACCGATTCCAAAGAAAATCTTACGGTCTAGCATGAAAAATTAAATACATACAAAAGAATTAGGTGGGATTCATTGCTTGTAACAATCAACAATTCTAGGTAATCACACTTATAAATAGGTACAGAAATGTTAGTAATTACAAGCTAAAATTAATGAGGTAATCAAATTAAGGAGTTATATAAACACAAATCAGTCAGTTTAAACATCCAATGCTGCATTACCATTTGGAACAGAAAGCAACACAGTGACCCCTTTTACTACTCATTAGTATTTTGCATAGCTAAAACGCCCATGCCAGAGCTCAAGAACTCCTTCAGGGTAGAACTTTCTGGCTAAAAATGCTTGGTTATAGAATTGCCTTTGTTCGGTAAAGGATGCCAGAAATATTTCTCCTAATACATCTCTTTGCCTATCAAAGTAGGGACTTGATCATTCTCCAAAATGGCCAGTGTACGAGTTTTATGGGTGACTTGACCAAATGCTACGAATGAATTTACAAAGGTCCAGAATTTCATGATTCCAGAAGTCAACGGTGTCTAATCTAGTTCGAAGGACAACTAAAATTCAGAATTTGAATAATGAGTAGGAAATGATTCCAGGAAAACCTTCAAGCTCCTACTTCCGAATTCCTGGCTTGGAGAAGTAGAGCTCCAGCACTTTCACATTCAACAAACCTGAGAGATGTAACAAACACTGTTTGCTATCCAGACACATGTTTCTTAGAGATAAAGTTTTGATTTGTTCTATAACTTGAAGGGCAGCATTGAAATAAGTTTATATCTATTATGAAAAAATCTCACATTAGAGCTGTTACCATAAATATCTCTATCCGACAAGAATTAAGTGACTCCTTTTGCAATGATGTAAGTCAAAATATGATTCACAAAGTAGCAAGACAAAAATAGCTCAACCATATTCTATCAAAGAGGAAATTTAAAGTATTGAGCTTGCAACTTATTACATCATCCTGAAATCGCAACACTGTCTGTAGCCTACCTAGATATTTATATACGTGAATCAGTCGGACACAGTTAATTGATCATCTCTCGATGATACCTTCCGAAACCTCCTCCATATTGCGAAATCCTTTGTGATTCATTGCTTATCATAAAGAGAACCAGATTTAACTGGGAACTATATTTTGGCTTGATTCCAATTCAAGTAATTTAAGGTCGTGGAAACAATTGGGTTCCTTCTTTCAGTGTATGATGTGTCTCCAATTGATATAATTATAAGGAATAATATCTACTTTGAAGTATAAGAAAACCTTAAGATTCTTTTTGAATGAAACCTCTCGCCTACATCGATGTGGTCATTTACTACAAATCGGCTTTACTATTAGTAATAAATGTAAATTATCTCTTTTTGTTGTTTGCAATTGGTTTTATACTGAATCTCTTTTCTTTCCTCTCAGTGTCTAGAAATCTTCAAGTTGACTCCAGGGGGAAACTTAATGCCTCTTATTTCGACTTACATCATTGCAAAAGGAATCACTTAACTCCTGTCGGTTAAAGATATCTATATCAACAGCTCTAATGTGAACTTATTTATTATTAAATATAAACTTATCCCAATGCTGCCCTTCAAGATATAAATGATTATAACTTTATCTCTAAGAGACGTGTGTATGGTTAGCAAACAGTGTTTGTTACATCTCTCAGGTTTGTTGAATGTGAGAATGTTGGCGCTCTACTTCTCCAATCCAGGAATTCGGAAATCGGAGTGGGGAGATTTTCCTGGAATCATTTCCCACACATTAATTTAACTTCTATTTTTTAGTGGTCCTTCAAACCGGATTTGACACCATTGATTTATGGAATCATGAGATTTGAAACTTTGTAAAATCAATCGTAACCTTTCGCAAATTCATCTGGTCATGTCGTCCATAAAACTCGCACAATGGCCATTTTGGAGAATGATTAAATCCCTACTTTGATAGGCAAAGAGATGTATTAGGACATAATATTTGTGGTATCCTTTAACAAACAAAGGCAAATCTATAACCAAGCATTTTTAGCCAGAAAGTTCTACTCTGAAGGGGTTCTTGAGCTCTAGTATGTGCGTTTTACCTCTGCAAAATACCAATGGTTAGTAAAAGGAGTCAACGTGTTTCTTTCTGTTCCAAACGGTGATGCGACATTGGATGTTTAAACTGACTGGTTTGTGTTTAAGTACCTCGTTAATTTACTTACCTCATTAATTTAAGCTTGTAAATACTTACCTTTCTGTTGATTTTAACAACCAATGAAGGCCAGTTATTTCTTATATATGTATTTAATTTTTCATGCCAGTTTGGTGTGAATTGGTAATAGTGACTACTGGTGCTTTTAAGCTTGCTTGACAACATTGAGTCTCTAACACTGTACCGGCTTGGCCAACACCTTGCCACTACTTTAAGCCGAATAAAGCCAACGTTCCAGCAACTGTGTTTGGTATTCCATAATTTATTCGGCTTAATATTCACCATGCACAAGTTTCTGACGCCCAGCCCGATTGACGTGGACCCAGAATCAGCTGATACGGAGGACAAAAGGATTATGTGGCATGATAGCTTTGAGGCATTCTGTGCGGCCATCAACCCGGACTTAAATCCAGATAAGTTGGCCTTGTTTCTTGCTCACATATCTTGTAAACTGTTAAAGATAATTAAAAGTGCCACCACATATGCCACTGCCATGAGCCTGTTGAAGGCTAGATTTGTGAAACAAAAAAGAGAGGTGTTTGCCATATACAAATTAGCCACTTGCAAGCAACAGAGTGGCGAGACTCTAGATGCTTTTTTGGATAGCCTCAAAAGTCTGGCCTCGGAATATAGCTTCAATGATTGTACAGCCGCTCAGGCTGAAGAACTGGCCATCAGAGATTCATACATCACGGGTATGGTATCTAATGCAATCCAACAGAGACTGTTAGAGAGCTTATCCTTGGACTTATCCCCAGCTGTGAAACAAGCCCGTGCACTGGAAATGGCTCTACTGCATTCGGCGTCTTATGCAAGTGAAACCAATACCACAGTGGCAGCATAAATAGATGAACAGGCAAAACCCAAAATGAATCCCAACAGTTTTCTGATCGAAATGAGTGACTCCCCGAATCCAAGTGAGTGTGCTGCTGCCGTCAGCAGTCGGAGGGGCTTCTTTTGTGGAGGATCCTTACTCCCAGAGCCCACTGCCCAGCCAAGAAAGGTCATTGTGCTCGTGTCTGCAAGTCACAAAGAAAACAATGGAACAATAATGGTGAATCAACTAACTCAAATCTTGTAGCTGGAATAGTCCCAGACAACCTCCCACAGTCCATCCCTGCTTCCATAACAGGGGCCGCTGTCGCTGCAACTTCTCCAGCACTACCAAGTGTTTAGAGAACTGTACTACCTGTAGAACTGAATAGAGGCTAGGCCTTGGACAGGCTGGTCGACCCTGGAGAATTTAAAAGCTTTATAGATGCCAAAGTGGCTAGGGCTATGAACTCAGTGACTCGTTCTTCAGCCTGCAGCATAACCATGGCTAATGCTAAACAGACAATATAATTTAACAATTGTTGCAATTACGATTTAACCGTAAGTGGAAGAGTATACCCTGAGTTCTGTCTGCACTTGATGGATGATTGCGTTGCTCCAGTCGTTTTGGGACATAACTTCCTACAGTTACACAAGCAAGTCTGCGTAGACATTGGTGGGACGCTACTGCCTTTAGAGCTAAGCATCCAGTAATCTTGTGCTCTGATTGTGGCTCAAATTGAACCGCCAGCCATCTTTGACAATCTGACAGTCGACTGTTACCCGATACAGGTGAAATCCAGAAGTTATTCCAAAGAGGACTCCGATTTCATCAACAAAAAAGTAAAAAGGCTGCTAGAGACGGGCATCATCACACTGAGTCGCAGTTCGTTGAGAGCTCAAGTAGTAGTTATCGATCAGTGTGATAAGAAGAGATTGGTCATAGATTACTCTCAAACCATAAACAGATTCACCAACCTAATTGCTTATCCTGTTCCAGGGATCACCGAGATGATTGAGAAAATTTCTACTTACCACTACTTCAGCTCCATAGACTTGAGGGTAGCATATCATCAAATATCATTGAACATGGCTGATCGGAAATTCACGGCGTTCGAATCAGATGTAAGGCTGTTCGAATTCACGGGTTTGCCTTTTGGAGTAATCAATGGGGCTACCTGCTTTCAGCAAGTTCTCGACGAAATTATTGGTAAGGAGCAACTAGAGGGTATGTTCGCCTACATAGATGACATCATGGTCTGCGGTCACACACGTGAAGAACCCGACAGAAATCTGAAATGCTTTCAAGAAACGGCATTGAAGTATGGACTTATCATAAATGACAATAAAAGTGTTTATGCTCAAACATCAATCTCAATTTTGGGCCATGTAGTGAAGGATCACCAAGTCCTACCTGACCTGGAGAGAATGCATCCGTTGCTGGAGATAGACCCTCCGGACAGTACCCCTAGTCTCAAAAGAAC
>NC_090749.1:20278127-20285627 GCF_036898095.1 Palaemon carinicauda
AACCATTTGCTAGGCACTTAGGATCATTAGTTATATCGGGCAACACTATTTCTGTCTTTAGACCTAATAGTTTCTTTAGGTTCTTATGTATTTTCTTTGGGTCATTTTCATTGTACACTTTTTTATAATAGGCCTTTTTTTTTTAACTAAGATAAGGTAATTGTAGCGATTTCTAGCTGCTTTGTAATGTTGCCAGTTTTCATTATTTTTATTTCTTTTCCATTTATCCTCCATTTTTTTTTTCTTTTTTCTCTTCGTGTAATTCATTATCAAACCAGTTCGATTTTTCTTTAGTTGTGATTATTTTTGTTATTTCCGGGCATCTATTATTAAAATTAGTGGCAAGTATAGTTTTACTTCTATCAGTAATGCAGTTTATACAGGATTGTCCCTCTACAAGGATGTGATTCTCTTCACAGTTACAGACTGGTGTTATCTCTTTTATATCCTCTAGGCTTTGTTCAATGAACTCTTTTGGATCAAAGTTAGTCTTAATTCTGTATGTGATTTCCTTCTGTATTGCATTATTTTTTCTAACGTCTATTTCAAAAGACATCAACTTATGCAGTCAGGTTCAATCTCCATATTTAGTATGATGTTGTTGTTTTTTGTTTACTATAACTAGATCTAGTATATGATTAGACTGAGCTGTTGGTTCAGACACTATGTTTTCAAGGTCATGGTTGTCAATCAATTCTCTAAATTCATTGACATATGGGTCTACTCTGTTATCAAGATGTAGGTTGAAATCACCACATATAACTATATTTCGATTGTCATTCAATGTATCTAGTAAGTTATTAAATTCATCTAGAAACATTCTTTTGCTTTTGCACGGTGGTCTATAGAGTATAACTATTTGTAGATTTACATTTCGAGATAAAATTTTAATATTCATATATTCAAATGAATTAACTATGAGATGATTTCTTACTGTAAACTTTGTATGATTTCTTTATTAAGATTCCAATGCCTCCACCTCTTTTGTTTTCTCTTGGTTCATGATAAAAGTTATAAGATTTAGGTGTCATTTCATTTATTTTCGATCTGTCACTCACATTACCCCTCAACCAAGTTTCAGTTAATAAGCAAATATCCACATCTTGATCACTTACGACTTCCTTAATGATATGAGTTTTGTTGCCAATGGATTGTATATTTATTAGATTACATAATATTTTCTTAATCGAAGCCATGGTCAGTATTGTTTCTGGCTCTTATTATTTCTTGCTTATAAACTTCACAGTTTACTTTGTCATAGGATTTATGTTCTGTGTCATCATACTTCTTTCTCACACAATTTATGCATTTTAACTTCAACAACATTGCAATGACCTGCTTTATGTTCTCTCGCGCACTTGGGGCACGACTGTTTATTCTTGCAATTTACTGCACTATGCCCAAATTCCTGGCATTTGTAACACTGATAGGGCATGTAATGATCGTAAACATTACATATTCTATATGTGGTACTAAGTTTATCTCCATTTTCATTAGATTGCTTTACGTATCTTAGGTGTACATTTTATAATATAGTGTTTATGTTTATCCATTCTTGAATTTTCTTGCGTTATGATAGTCAGATCATCGTTTTCTACAATGTGTCTATTTAGCCACTGGTTCTTAAGCTTCAGACTTTGAATAATATCATCATCATCTTCTGGTACATTAGTAAGTTTTATCTTCGGTTTAAGTTTTCCTTTTTCAGTAACAGTGATCTTGTTTACATTACCTTGTTCCAATCTGATTTTGCCTGCTCCAGGTTCTGTTTATCTGCAAATTTTATGATCAGGTGGCCATCTTTTGTTTCAGCAGTACTTTCAACTTGGGCTTTTAATTTGGTCATAATTGTTTTCTTATTATTAACTGCTGACACCTCATCAGTTGATTTTACAATCAATGTTTTCTTTGATTTCAGCTTTTCAGCATATGGTGCCAGTTAGATGCTTCCTATCTATGTCATCTTCATTCCTTTTCTTTTCATTTTTTTAATTCTTTCATTTCATTTCTTAATTCATGCATCTCATCTCTTGTTTCTTGCAATTTATTTCTCATTTCTGTCATGCTATCCTTCATTTCTTCTATTTTATTCATCAAGACCTGAACCAAATGATGGGACATTACGACTTCTTCATCCAATACTTTTCTTTGTATGTTTGCTACATCCTCATTGAACTTATCAGTGCAATCTCTACATATGTAATAAATATGTTCATTACATAATAGTCTTCTGCCAGCTTGTGATAAATTTTCTATAATCCAGAACATTCGTTTTCAATATGATACCATTTTTGACATCTATTACAACAAATTCCCTCATTGACAACGACAGTCTTGCAGTGCTCACATAGTTCAGTGTCATCAGATTCCACGGTGGCCAACGATCCATTCGCTGATTCATCATTTCTTCCACAGGCGCCTTCCTCCATGTTGTCACTATCATATACTGGTGTATTCTTCATTATCTGTAGAAATTCATTTGTTTCATCTTCAACTGATTTTCCTGTTTCAGTCTTTTCATGAGGTTTCCTTCTAATTTTCTTAATGGCTCCTAACATTTTCGTAGTTTACACCACATCGAAGTCCAAATGGGTCAGGAAAACCATAATTGGTAACTCTTACCTGTGTCCTAGTTGTAATCAACTATTAATATGTAATTTTGCACTATTTAGTATTCAAATGACGCTGATTCCAGTTTACATAACTTAATGATGTCGGAAATTATTAACTTAACGATTTTCACTTTTAACTTGCCACTATTGTTGTTAAATTTCAACAGAGCACTTCTTCAGTGCCGTGTATATATCTCCCATTACGTATATATATTGTCAAAGCCGATATCAGTGGAAAGAAAAATCTGTGTAAATAGGACCCAATAAAGCATTCCGTAGGATCATACCTGTGAATTATATGAAAATGATTGCAATCATTAATAATATATTGAATAACAATTCCTTTATCAAACCTGTAATATCCTGACTTCCTTTCTAAGGATTTATTGGCTTGATTCATTTCCTGAAAATATACAGATTTGAAGAAATGAAAAGAAGCACAAATTTACCACAAAAGAAGTATTTACCCAAATTCACATTCTTTTTAATATTATCTGATATGATAAGTTAGATGAATTTTTTATATCTTTACAGGGCACCAAGTTATCTTGTCCAAGACCTTCATCATACCAGCCAACAGACAAAGGCTCTATTACTGTTGGGAGCATTGGCGAGAAGTCGGTGGTAAGAAGAAGGAAAAATAAAAGTTTCGAGGTGACCAAAACAATAAAGTTTTTACAAGAGACTTATGGGAACAATGGGGATGTGGTAAGGGGCTAGAGGGGCGGGGAGGGGTCGGGGGTTGACTCAAAAGTGAATGAGATCATCCGTTAGAGAAGCGGTTGTTGATACCTGCTTTCTCTGACCATAAAGATGAAATATTAGTAATAGAGAGAGAGAGAGAGAGAGAGAGAGAGAGAGAGAGAGAGAGAGAGAGAGAGAGAGAGGAGAGAGGAGAGAGAGAGAGAGGGGGGGGGGGACAAGATGACTTCATTTGTGTGATGCTTCATAATTATCAAAATAGGTGTCTTTGACTGCAACCAACACAATCGACTAACTACACTTTACATAACTTAGAAACGTCCTTTCAAACCTCAATAACTAAAGATATTAAGTTGTTGTTTTGCATCAACCGGACATTTAATCATTACAGTCAAAGCTCAGGTTTTCATGTTACACATCCAAAGATGAGCTTCGAAATACAGACTAAAATCTATCTATTACTTTTGCCTGGTTTTGTTCTTTTGGGGGAACAGAATTCACAGCTGTTGAGTCATTAATTTCAGGACAGAAATTGTGAATACAAGGGATAGTTTCCCAGTGATCATGAAAAGATTATTTATCATATTGCAAATGATAATAGGAATAAATTTCATTATATTGCATGCGTTTACCAATTACGATATCTCCCTATGCCAACTATGATAACCAGAATTTATATTACATTAACAAGTAATACAATTATTTCGATTTCATTTCATCAATTGGTTCATAATATGCGGACAAAACACTGTATTTACATATGATTTTTAAAGTTGAAGAACATAATTACACAAATAATCTATTACTAATGCTGAAATTGAGATTTTCTGGTATGAATTTAATTTTATGTCTAATATTCATGACCTCTTTCCTTATCTTCATTGAATATTTATCCATTATGTTCTCCATTTTAATTCTTTTCAGAGAAGAGGTTTTGTCGGAATCACGTATCTTTTCAAAAGGGAATTTCCTCTCCCACTCTGAATCTTTCACAGAGACTTCTATGGAACTAGATATTTCATCCTACAGGTGATCTTTGGCCATGCAATTGAAAAGAAGGAAGATATTAAACTATATATGTAAAATTATTGTTAAAGGAAAATATCACAAAATATCGTAATTGTTGCGCTGAACCAAGCAGTGCAGGAGACATCGTCCTCAAAAGCACATCAGACAAGAAAAAGACGAAATAGCTTTTTTTGTCGAAGGTTGTCCCTCTGAACACTGTTGTTTGCGTTGGAGGCTCTTTAAAATAATGGATGTCAATATTGACATGAGAGAGCAAAAGGAAAAGCAAGGCGAAGCCATCAATGTCTGTCCTCACAAAAGGTGCTGTTATTTTTTCTGCTCATTGGATTTTGTTCTTCATTAAGTTTGGCTTTGCCCAACAAAAGATTAGAGTCAGCAAATTAGATATCTACTGCATCTGCTATTTACTCTACAATCTATACTGGAAAGTCGTTCAATAGTCTTATATGTATTGACGTTATATGTCAATGTCGCTTTGGATACTGTAGCAGTTCTCTTCATATTGGCTTCTTTGCAATCATTTAGTGTTAATGAAAATTATTATTTATACACACTTTTATATATATATATATATATATATATATATATATATATATATATATATATATGTATATATATATATATATATATATATATATATATATATATATATATATATGTGTGTGTGTGTGTGTGTGTGTGTGTGTGTGTGTGTGTGTGTGTGTGTGTCCTATGTATGCCTCTTGGAATGAAAGAAACTTAATCTCAATTTTCAGGAAAATTCGATCTCTTAATATCAGTTCTGGAGTAAGAATTTCATACAACATTTTGGAACAAAAAAACGAAGTTTACCTCATAGAAATTATATTTATAGAAAGGCTATTTACAAATGAATCAATTTTCAAAGAATATCTGATAGATAATTAAAACCTCTGGGTGAATTAGTTATACTTTGATACTAAATCAAAGTAAAACTAGGTCAAACTATGAATAAGAGACCCTTCACGAATAACTTTTATAGAGTGATCCATTGATTAAAAATTGCATTGATAAAAAGGAGGAGTTTTTACAAACAGTTTTCTGATAGATAGGAAGGAGTTGTCTCAATGTTCGAAAGCTTATGCAAAAATGCATTGATTTTTCCAATGCTTTCACAAATCTGGTTGATAACGAAACAACATTTCGCTCTGCCTGATCTATACGTTTTATAAGAATAGACTATGAAGGGGACCACACGTGGTATTAAGGAAAGAGAGAGAGAGAGAGAGAGAGAGAGAGGAGAGAGAGAGAGAGAGAGAGAGAGAGAGAGAGAGATTATTATTATTATTATTATTATTATCATTTCTATTATCATTATTATTATTATCATTATTGTTATTATTATTATCATTTAAAGCCAAGCTACAACCCTAGTTAGAAAAGCAAGATGCTATAAGCCCAAGGGCTCCAACAGGTAAAAATAGGCCAGTAATGAAAGGAAATAAGAAGATAGATAAGCTACAAGAGAAGTAATAAATAATCAAAATAACATATTTTAAGAACAGGAACAACATTGAATTAGATATCTTATAAATAAACTATAAAAACTTCAAAACAATCAAGAGGAATAAAAACAAGATAGAACAGCGTGCCCAAGTGTACTCTCAAGCAAAAGAACTTTAATCCAAGACAGTGGAAGGGCATGGTACAGAGGCTCTGGCAATACCCAAGACTAGAGAACAATGGTTTGATTTTGGAGTGTCCTTCTCCTAGAAGGGCTGTTTACCATAGCTAAAGAGTCTCTTTTACCCTTACCAAGAGGAGAGTAGCCACTTAACAATGATATTGCAATAGTTAACTACTTGGGCAAAGAAAATTTTTTGGTATTCCCAGTGTTGTCAGTTTTGTGAGGACAGAGGAGAATGTGGAAAGAATTAGCCAGACTATTCAGTTTTTGTTTAGGCAAAAACAAAATGGGCCGTAATCAGAGAGAGGGATCCAATGTAGTACTGTCAGACCAGTTAATGGACCTAATAACTCTCTAGCGGTAGTATCTCAACGGGTGGAGAGAGAGAGAGAGAGAGAGAGAGAGAGGAGAGAGAGAGAGAGAGAGAGAGAGAGAGAGAGTTACACTAAAAAGGGTTGTCTAATGTTAATCATAAATTTATGTTGTCCACTTTACGCAGATGTTTCTCTGGAAATTTCATGGAATTTATCTGTTATGAATAAAAACCAAAATCTCACAATATATATTAAAAGTATAGGAAATTGTGACGTCTAAGAAAATAGTTTAGATTTCATAATCTTCCCATATTAGCACATAAAATCCCCTCTGCATCACAGTCATAGTTTTTAATTTGTTTGTTTAGTTGAGGAATATAATCACCATAGAACGAACGCTGAATAGCTAAATGCGTTTGGCACCAGATGTGAAAGAAGGATCTATTGCACAGTAATGAGACTAATGTTAATGTATGGATCAGAGACTTGGGTTCTAAGACGAAATGAGGAAGCAAAGCTTAAGAGAAGAGAGATGAGAATGCTAAAGTAGATTATGGGAAATATCACTGTTTGAAAGATTGAAAAAATATAAAATGGGAAGTATTGCAAGTGTAGTAAAGATTACTGAGATGATAAGAGAGTCACGAATGAGATGGTGTGGGAGGGAGGAACCTGTAAGGGGCGGGGGGAGATCAAGAGGGAGGCGGAGAATTAGATGGCGAGATAAGCCTGATTAGGTGAAGGATGATATGGAAAGAGGAAATTTGGTGGAAGAGGATGCCTTTGATTGAAAGCATTGGAGAGGGTGCATCAGGCAACCGACCCCTTAGTATAGGGATAACGTTGGGGAGGAAGAAGAAGAAGAAGAAGAGTGAAAGAAGGACGCAGCTGCCGAGTTGATGAATTTAGGTTTGACGCTATTTCTCCCAAAGGTTGGACTGGATTCCTTCATAACATCTCTTGACAATACGGTCAATGTATTAAATATCAACGAAAGAGAGAGAGAGAGAGAGAGAGAGAGGAGAGAGGAGGAGAGAGAGGAGAGAGAGAGAGAGGAGAGAGGAGAGAGAGAGAGAATAGTCGCCTTCTCTTCCGGTGTTGAAGGAAGGACCCTTGAGAGGAATAATACAGATTGGATTTATGTAACCTCAGAAATGAGTTCTCTTCTTCTTCTGATGTTTATTTAATGATACTAAAC
>NC_090749.1:20290627-20295627 GCF_036898095.1 Palaemon carinicauda
TGGACATTAATTAATATATAATTATGATGTTCCTCCTTTTTAGTGAATTGACAGTGATCTCGGAAATCTCTGTCCTGAATTGAAGATTTCACTCAATCTCAACAGTAGAGAAAAAAAAATGGAAAATTTAGCCTTTGAAAGTGTCCTCTTGTACATCGCACCTATCCGAGAAACTGTCACATCATTTTGTATATCAGAGAGAAAATGTGTTTTCTCATATTCCTTAAAAGGAGACATCAATCGCTTTGAAGCTTCAAACGACCCACAATAAACTTGAAAGGAAAAGAATGTTCAAAATTTGCCGAAAATCTGAACCTATTCGTTGTTACTTTTGATCGCTGTGCTTCGTCTTTGGGGCGTTTTCTGTTTGTTGTCAATTTGTTCATTATTCCAAAGAAAATTCGGGTTTTGGCAAATTTTTCTAGGACATAAGTCATCGTGAGTATGTGCGTGTGTATGTGTGTGTGTTAAGCTTATGAAGTGAAGGTATATGTTGCTATACCAGTGATTACATGTAATACTGAATCCAATATTCTGTAGATCAAAATGAATAAAGATATCTTGGAACTTTTCTTTCAAAATAAAATGTTTCTAAATCAAAATTCGTTTGAGTCGTCAAGGAAAAGGAGAGCTGCCATAAACTTCTTTTCAGAAAGATTCTTTGGAAAGGAAGGCCGATGGGATGGGCAATGGTGTAAACTCATCTAAACAGTTTATAAAAGATGAAAAAATAAAGATTGTGAAGAAAAGACAGTAATTGAGCTTAACTCATAACAAAAGAAAGGCTTCAATCAAAGATGATTTTGAAAATAATCTGTATCATGAAGAACTTCAAAATGAGTAAAATTTATTATAATAATAAAAAGGTTTATATATTTGTTGATATAGATAAAACATTTGAAAAGTTTTGGATAATTTGAAATCGAGTTTCATAAATCAGAATCATGTGTGACTTTTACAAGGGTATTCTGCGTTGAAATAAATTTCCATTGAACTTAGAAGTGTCACATGAAGCACTTTTAGAAATGCATAAATGTCATTGATAAACCGGATGAAAGATGCGGGAATGAATATTCTATGTCTCTATCTAATATTACTAGGATGTCTGATGTTCAAAGAAGGTCCTATGAATGTTTACTTATGTAAATTTAATCGATATAATGATATAAGGAATACAATGAAGAAGAAACGAAAGTAGTATATTCTTACAACTTTAGACAACCTCTTTTTATTCAGCGAATCCTCTCTTTAAAAGTGGTACCAATTGGAATGAAAAAGTTTGACAAAATTTACAAAAGCTGAAAACATCATAATATAATTTTACACTCTTCCCAGAGGGAAACGTAATCAAAATATTGCCTAACAACATCAATAAAACTATTCATCATATCAACATCCCTCGTAAATGCAAAGGAGTAAGACCTATAAGTGAAGGGTCACTTGCTAGGGAGGCATAGAACAATAATCGGCGCCTGATCTTCTTCCCATCTAAGCTAGGACCAGGGAAAGCAAGGCAATGCCTGTTTGTGACTGAGGAGGGAAATGGATGGAGAAGGAAGAGGACCGAAGAAATGGTCACAAACAGAAAGGGGGAGGAGGAGGGGAAGGAGTAAGAGAAGGAAGAGGAGGCGGAAGTGAAGTAGAAGGAAGAAGAGGTGGAGGAGAGGTATATTTTCCTATGGGTCTGGCCGCATGTGTGTTCATTTCAAAGACAGCTGAAATGAAGTAACGAAAACGAGGTCTTCATTGGCCAATTTGAGAGGACAAGATTAAGGGCAGACTCAATGAAATGCTTTACCGGGTGAATGGAAAATTGTTTATGGACAAAATTAAAGATGTTCATGTACCTGAAATGGTCCCACTAAAAAGACTTTTCAATTCGAATCTCTCTCTCTCTCTCTCTCTCTCTCTCTCTCTCTCTCTCTCTCTCTCTCTCTCTCAATATTACCTGGGAAATTACGATTATTCTGTTGATGATTTGGCGATATAAAACCGCAGGTGTCTTCCTCAACTAGTGTTGTTTTCTGTAGTTTATATTTTCCCAATTTGTAAATTGTCTTATTTATTGTTTGTGTGGTTTCATATGGTCCTCTATCTGATGAAAAATTATGGTAATCCACAAAGTTTTTGATATAATGGGGAAAATACATCTTGAGGGTAAATTAAGGAAGAGAGAGAGAGAGAGAGAGAGAGAGAGAGAGAGAGAGAGGGGGGGGGGGCTTTGCAGGGTACAAGACACACAGGATAAAATGAGAAAAGGGGAATATATGGATTAGAGAATATTGGTTACAAAGGGAAAAGAGAATGATCACATATTTATACCATCGCCATATTTCAAAAAGTATCGAGAAGGAAAAAGAGAGAGTTTTCGGAAGAGATTTTAGGGGAAGATATACGTCAGTTGTTTGAATACTTTATTATTATTATTATTATTAATATTATTATTATTATTATTATTATTATTATTATTATTATTATTATTATTATTATTATTATTATTATTATTATTATTGTTATTATTAATGACACCTCTCTGTGCATGAGCAAGGGATGTAATATTAGGATAAAGTCAAAAGTAATATTAAAAACATTGCATGCTGTCAGCAAAACTCTATCTGTGATTGGATGGATGATAAAGAGTCTGTAAAACTTAGCTTCCTAAAAGCCAATAGTATTGTTATCTCTCTCTTATCTTCAAAATCAAGGGTCTGACAAGTTTTCTGTCAATTTCATATCAGGTTTTTTTACTTCCAGAGGGAAACGTTACTGGCCTTGCTACACTCATTCAGGCGTTCGATTACTAAAGAAGATAAAAGGGACACAATGTAATTATATCCTTCTAGAAGCACTGTAAACGTTGTAGAGGTTGTCTGAACAAAGATCTGGCAGTTATATATTTGGTTATTCTACTTTTCTAATGTATTGTTTACCTAACCATTTCAATTCTAAACTAGAATAGTCTGAGCCACTTTGTTTCTCCATCCAGTATTCCAGCTAGACTTTAATAATGAGTATTGATATGTGTTATTTAATCTTACTCTGTCAGAAGGAGTAAATGTTTTTGGTACAGATTTCAGTATCTTTTTGCAAGGAAAAGCTGAGGACTTTTAAAGTATTATTCAACATTAAAGTGATGTTATTTCAGATTAGAAATTATAATAACAACTAATAATATATGATAAATGAGAGGGGAAATAATAAAACATTAAATGAATTTTCACAGGTGAGGCCTTCTGTTTTCATATGTGACATTTGATTAACTCTTAATATTAATCATCATTATTAGAGATTTGAATAGTTTGATAAAAAGCACTTTCATTTAATCTTATGCTCCTTGAAGCATGATTATCATATTATTAATTGCAACGGTAATGACATCATTAACGGCATACGAATAAGTAAAACAACATCCTTTTTGGCAACTGAACTTTTATTGGAGCAATAATAAGATAATATCTGATGAGCTGATAATAATGTTTCTGAATATTTCCTCAATATCATAGTCGTTTTAATTCATGTAGATATAATATTTCTGACATATAATGTTTGAACACAATTTTCTCCAAATGTTAACCCTTGTACCCCCAGGTGTTTTCTTTTTAAAGTAAAAATTGGTTGGCATACCAGCTGGCAAGACCTGCTATATCAATTAACCAATTTTATATAAAAACACTAATCTACAACATTTCATAAAAAGGAAAACAATATTAATGTGTGTAATTATATAATCTCTAATACTATTGCACATAATATATTCATGTGGACTAATTAAAGTAGCCAATTTGGAACACTCGGTTTCAGGCTCTTATTTAACCAATCTATGTAACAGACATTATGATCTCTGGAATCTGGAATATTTCCCATAGTTCTCCTGTATTTCCTTGGGGGGGGGGGGGCATTTCTCGGCCAATCTTTCCTCAATCAAAAGAAGGCTACACTGTCTCCATAAGCCTTTGGATGCGTTTGATTCAAAGAAGAAGAAGAAGAAGAAGAACTAGTTATCAGTCTTCGTTAACCATCCAGATGAGGTCAATGTTGCTTCCAAAAACAGTAACTACTACGTTGCTCGTTAGAAATAAACAGGAATTCATTAGTGTTTTGAATCATGGAATCTAATTATACAAAATCCTCCTCCGCATAACATAAAAGTGACATCATAAATCCTACAGATTTAATTACTAGCGGAATCATTTACTGCAAAGAACAAACATTATGATCGCTTGCTATTGAAATGAAAATAACATCACCCATAAAAGACAACTTTAAAACTCCTGACTATTTGGTAGTGAGATGACAACAAAAATGTTCTCGTCTGTTCACAATTAATTAGAGGACATGGAAGAAATACTTTGAAACCAATAGTGTTTTTTGCCTTCAAAGTTCATGTTGGTTTTATTATCAGAACTTTGGATGCTGGGATCCAATTATGAGCAATTATGATGTTGACGGAATATTCCGACATTCCAAAAGAATGGGAATTTTTTAGTCAGCTTTTATTGGTAAATATGAGCGAATGATAAAAGATGTCATCCAAAGAAGTTGATGGGAATATCATCATCAACAACAACAACAGCAGCTAAAAAATGAATGAATAAATACAGAAACAGAAGAATAACGATAATAATAATAATGAATGATTACAGTAAGGGACGTTTGATGCAACAATACAAAAGGACTTCTTAGATAATGTCCTTCTAATTATTGACCCTGATTCGGACTCTCTCTCTCTCTCTCTCTCTCTCTCTCTCTCTCTCTCTCTCTCTCTCTCCTGAGGTGTTCATTTTGTTAATGTTTATATGAAACTCCAACTGAGCAGATTTCCCTCTGGATTCGATTAACTACGAAAGGAGGTTGATTTTTAAATCAATCTATCAAGGACCAAGAGAAGATTCCTGAATAAGTCATTTCTTATTGCTGGGAAACTTCATTAAAGGAAAGGTCTAATTAAACCAAATGGGTCATCAGGGATCATTAAGATGAGCCTCTTAAAAAATTGTTTT
>NC_090749.1:20300627-20303127 GCF_036898095.1 Palaemon carinicauda
ACCCTTTTAGTGATTTTATACGGACCCATAAATTTTTCTCTCAATGGAGCTCCTGGAACTGGTCGATATACAAGTAAATCATCTCCTACTTTGAAAGTTCTAATTTTGGCCTTTTTATCGTAATGGTTTTTCATTCGAATCTGACTGTTAGTTAAATTCAGATTGGCAAATTCATAAACATGGTCAAATTTAACCTTAAGACTTTGAAGGTATTGCGGAATAGTTAAATTCAGATTGTCAAATTCATAAACATGGTCAAATTTAACCTTAAGACTTTGAAGGTATTGCGGAATACTTACTTGCTGGTCTTTGTAAGTACCTCTTAGGATGTTTTCTTTTACCATACTAAGGTTTGTCCTAGGTCTGCGGCCGAACATCATCTCGAAGGGAGAAATTCCAGTCTATTCATTAGGCGTACTCCTAAGTACATACATAAGCAGATCCAGGTCTTCATCCCAGTCTCGTCCAGTTTCACAAATGTACTTGCGAAGAAGGTTTTTAATGGTCTGGTGTACTCTTTCGAGGGCTCCATTAGTCTGAGGGTGATAAGCTGAAGCAAAAATATGAGAGATGTTTAACTGCTTTAAAGTTTGCTTAAACAAATCACTAGTGAAGTTTGTACCCTGATCACACTGAAGCTCTTTTGGAAAACCAAAAATGGTGAATATTTTAAGATTAACAATAATTGTTCTAGCAGATATGTTTTTTATAGGTACGGCTAAAGGAAATCTAGTAGTTGGACACAACAAGGTTAAAATGTACTCATTTTGTTTCTTAGTTTTGGGAAGTGGACCAACACAATCTACAATTACCTTTTCAAAAGGAGAATTAGGTACTGTAATAGGAACTAATGGTGCTGGAGGTATTTTCTGATTTGGTTTACCAGTTACCTGGCAGGGATGGCAAGATTCTATGTGGTGCTTTACATCAGCTTTCATACCAGGCCAGTAGTAATCGTCCAGCAAACGCTTATAGGTTTTGGAAATGCCTAGATGAGACTGCTGAATGAGCAAGATCCAATAAGGCTGCATGAAGATTAGAAGGAACTACAAGCTGGTAACTATCATGCCAGGAATTTTGTCCTGCAATCTTCAAAGGTCTATAACGTCTCATAAGGATGTTATTATCAAGATAAAAATATGGTAACTTACTTTCATCAACGTCATCTTTTACTTTATCAAAGTATTCTTTCAAACTATCATCAGACCTTTGATACTCTACAAATTCATATGAGGGAATATCAACAAGGACTTTTTCACCTAAGGTACTTTGATCCACCTTACCTGTGTATTCAGTGTCGCTAGAAGTTGAGGTTGTAGACCTGGTGACTACTTGGCAGGGAAGCTCTACCACCGGAGAAAACTCTTTGCAAGCTTTTTCGATCACTACTTCAGGCTGCGTAATGATAAGACTAGGAGTACCGTTAGTTTGAGCCAAGTCATTACCAAGTATCATGTCTATGTTCTTGCAAGGCAGGTCAGAATCCAACAAGGCGACATTAGTTGAACCTTTAAAATATGGACAATCAAGAGAAATCTGTACAATAGGTAAAACCTTTTGACAAGTCAAATCTGACACGGTTACATACTGATCTGTTGGTTTAGCTAAATCTTTTAACTTTGAGCTAATGATAGTTTGAGATGACCCTGTATCTCTCAAAATTTGCACAGGAATATCATTTACTTTACCAGGATATGTAAATGCTGTAAAGTCTGATAGAGGTTGAGCACAGTGAAGAGTCGTTTTATTTGCAGTATTCCCTGATTTGGGTCCTTGTGAAAAAGCATTAGGAGAAGCCTTACCATGAGATGCTTTGCATTTGGGACTAGGACAGTCTTTAATATGATGACCTTCTTTCTTACAAAAAGTACAAACCTGGGGGGAAGATGAAGGTGAGGACGAATGTGGTTTAAGTTTATGAATGAGATGGTAATCATCAGCTAATAGGGCAGCCCTTTTGCCATCTTTTTCTTGTTTTCTCTAATAAACATTGCCACATTAGCTGGAATACGCCTCAGGAATTCTTCTAAAACTATTAAATTCTTTAATTGTTCTAAAGTAGTTATTTGTTCCTTGTCTATCCATTTATTAAACTGCTTCAACTTCAATGTGAAAAACTCTAGATAGGTTTGAGCTTGGTTCTTCAAAGTTTGTCTGAAGATTTGTTTATACCCTTCTGCTGTAACACTATAAGCATCTAATATGGCAGTTTTAAAGACTTCATAATCCCTTTCTTGGACAAGTTGTGCTGCCACATATGCAGCTCTTCCTTTGAAGGAGTTTCTGATTAAGAGAACATATTGGTCTCTTGGCCAGCTGAGAGACGTTGCAGTGTTTTCAAAGGTAATGAAAAAAACATCAGGATCTTTTTCATCGAAGACAGGCAGGAGTTTGCGTGCTTTACTAAGGTCAAAAGCATCGGGTAACTGTTTTTCTGGTCAAAAGCATCGGGTAACTGTTTTTCTGCCAACCTTTCTTCAATTCTTATGGCTGATAGTTC
>NC_090749.1:20308127-20309806 GCF_036898095.1 Palaemon carinicauda
AGAGAGAGAGAGAGAGAGAGAGAGAGAGAGAGAGAGAGAGAGAGAGAGAGAGAGAGAGAGATTCTTTGCCGTTCAGTATACTAAAGCATCTTTAATTGATGAGTTTTGCCTAATTTTCCAAATTTCAACCGGTCTTCTGCAGAGAAGCCTTTTGGCCTCCTCTTATTAGAAAAAAAGAAAAAAAAAAAGAAAAAAAACCCCGAGAACTGAAATTGCTTGAAGAAAAAGCTCCGAAAGGCCAACGATTAAGTGAGACACCTCACAGAAAACGCCCTCAAGGCAGAGACCGATTTTGTAATAAAGAAAGAATAAAGACAATCCAATATTTGTTTGTTGTATTTCCTACTACTTTTCCTCAAACCAATTTGACTCGAAGACAGGTCAGGTCATTCAGTCCGAAGAACGGTTTGCGAGTGACCTGAATTGGTGAATAAGTTTCCTCGTTCTATTTCTTAGATAGTCCTATGGATGGGACCTTTTCATCCATTGGTGTGATATGTTGGAATAGCAACTTTCACTGGGACAATCCTAGATCTATTATGAAGTTATTGTTTTTTTTTTTTTTTTTTTTTGATAGAAACATATGAATTAATAATAAAGAGTAATAGTTATTCAGAGAGCCTAATGATGACAGAAGGACATACAATCAATGTTAATTGTGCGTGCGACAGCTGATTAATACAAAATCCATCTTTCATGATTAATACAAAATCTATCTTTCATCGGCTTTCACCTTACTCCTTAAAGTTGTCAGATTTAGTTGAGAGAGAGAGAGAGAGAGAGAGAGAGAGAGAGAGAGAGAGAGAGAGAGAGAGACGCTCCAAATGAGTTTGAAGGAATATCAGATAGAGGAAATGAAAGGTAGAAAATAGGAGACAGGATGAATATGTCTGGAAAAGAAAATAAAATGCAATAAAGGCTGGTATCAGGCTGTAGATATCAACAGTGTGTGATTCCTATGAGGAAAGAAAGACACCTCAAATGTTCATTGACTTGATAGAAAGTTTATTTACGAACAAAAGGTCATAGTATAAAGTTATAGCTGTTATATAAGGATAGTTGACCCTCAGCTTCACCACCCCCAACAACAACAACAACAACAAAACCAACAAAACAATTGACCAAGCAACATCCCGAGTGACGATAAAATCGCTTCTCAAAAGATCAATAAAATGTTCACAATGAATATTATCTCACTGATGCCAAATCCGTCCTTTCCTTCTTTGTAATTTTCATCTTCATCGTTGCTTGATATAATCTTATCTCTTGAAAGTGAACAGATATTTTGTTCAAAGATAAATCATTGAAATATCTTTCTTTCTCTGACAAATATCTTCATGGTTACAAACCGCTCTAACTACATTACAGAAGAACTTTTGTCAAGGCATCAGCTATACTGTAATAAACTGTAAAAATATTTACATATACTTAATCGTTTCTATTCCAGAATATATATACATATATATATATATATATATATATATATATATATATATATATATATATATATATATATATATATATATATATATATATATACATACTATATATATATATATATATATATATATATATATATATATATAATACATATATATATATATATATATATATATATATATATATATATATATATATATATATATATATATATATGTATGTATATATATACATATATA
>NC_090749.1:20312806-20338401 GCF_036898095.1 Palaemon carinicauda
TTTGCCTGTTTTTTTGTAGGCAACAGAATTCACAGCTGTTGAGTCATTCATTTCAGGACAGAAATTGTGATCATGACGAACATATTTATTACATTACAAATAAAAATAGGAAATAAATTGCATTAGTTTGCACGCGTTGACCAATTACGAAATCTCCCTTTGCCAACTATGACAATCAGAATATGTTTTATATCAACAAATAATACAATTATTTCGATTTTATTTCATCAATTTCTTCACAGTAAGTGGATATAACGCTGTATTGCATATATATATTTAAATATGCGGAACATAATTGCACAAAGAATAGTTGCTCCCCGATATAGATACTCCTTTTATGTCTTATAAGCATGACCAGTTTCCTTATCTTCATTGAAAATTTTTTTTCTCGCTCTCTCTCTCTCTCTCTCTCTCTCTCTCTCTCTCTCTCTCTCTCTCTCTCTCTCTCTCACCCTTCCTCTTAAGTATTAATCATTGCCTGACACTTCATCTCAGCCGAGTCACTAATCCTATAACTTCAACCAGATATAAATTTTCATTATTCCTCCATTATAATCATGAAGTGGTCCATACATTCTTCATCACATAAGACAAAAGGAATAAATCTTGCGGCAAAATGAATTAAAAGTAATTAGGACAAAAACAGGCCTTAGAGTCAAATCAAATAGATAGAAACTGCTCACAACATTACTTGATAAAACAATACACTGACTATATAATAACAAACTTTATCCTTTTTTCGTGATACCCCATACATTGTTATGTTCAACACCCATTGATACCAATTCCGTGCATTAAAAAGCATATGGAGTGACCATAGAAGACTGGTCATGAGGGAAAGGTCAGAATAAGTGGATCACACAGGGGTGGCCATATCTGCTTTTCATTGGAGTTGGGACATGTGGATGAGGGAACTTTTGCCTTTAAGATTAACCACGTTTGCAATTATTGACCTCCGAGAGACTCTTGTTGACTGTGTTGTACTTGGGACCATCTTACTCACACATCAACAGAGCAGACGAAATGGAAACAAAAAACCAAAAGAGAAAAGTAGAAATCTTAATGTTGCGTAGGGAATGAAAGGAGAAAGTGATCCTCATTTAAGAGAAGATTGAGATGCAAAAGAAAGAGAAGAAAAAGCAAGATAATAAGAGGAAAGAATCGATGTTTATGTAAAGAAGATAAAAGGATAGACAATGCTCGATAAGGGGCCCAGTGAAGCAATATGGCCTTAATTATCGAAAGCCATACAGGAAACTTCAATAAATGATGAACATTACGAAATTATCTCTCTCTCTCTCTCTCTCTCTCTCTCTCTCTCTCTCTCTCTCTCTCTCTCTCTCTCTCTCTCTCTTATTCTAGTGTACAGCTACCTTGTCTGCGTTCATCCATTCCTATTCATCTTTGTCGTCATCTTAAAAGCTATAGAATAATACCTCTCAAATTTAAATCTGGAGTAACTCCCTTCTAACAATATTCAGAACATGGTCAAATAGGAATAACATGTAAACGGTAAATACTAACATCCAGTTTGAAATAATGTTAGCACGTCAAGTCACTTCAAATTTAATGCAAGCAAAGTCAAAGCACAGCTTCCCATTGTCATTCTTTCCATTGGATTCAGAATAACATTGACTCACTGATTACGATGAGGAAATCAAGCAGAACATTTTCTTTTTCAAATGCCTGAAATGTCCCAACTATACACTGGAAAGTACTGTTAGTTATTATTATTATTATTATTATTATTATTATTATTATTATTATTATTATTATTATTATTATTATTATTATTTTTCCTAAGATAACAAATTACAGAATTAGTACTAAAGAGTTTAGGTTAATTTATTAGGCATTTTAGGCTTAAAGACAATGCACGTAGAATGGATTGCATTTCTTATAGTGGATGGAATTAAAGTATAAGGTTTGTGAAGCTGAATCTCTCTCTCTCTCTCTCTCTCTCTCTCCTCTCTCTCTCTCTCTCTCTCTCTCAACAAAGCATAAGAAGAAAGCATGAGGGTAAGAGGAGATCTTTGTATAGTTTGATCATGTCTGGATCACCATCACTTGTTGCCAGAAGCCTTGACCACATCATTCCCTGTGGTCCTCAGGGCCAAAATAAATTTTCTATAGCTTGAAAAGACCTTAAGAGCCTATTTCAAGGGGCAATCATTAACAATATACCTTTTTGGGCAATGTTCTGAAGAAAAATAGCTATGAATCCAAAACTAGAAAGATTATAAGCAAAATATCTTAATGAGAGTCATAATTCAGTACCATTGAATGATACTAGTATTATATAGACAACATTTAACAAAAAAATCATGCTTTTTAAATGTATCTAGACTTAGCAGAGACTGTTGCATCCCTTCGTTATAGAGAAGATTTGTATTGTGAAGTATAATTTAGTTTACCAAAGCTATGATGAAAAATTCTAGTTTGATATTCATGTAACGTTCATTCGCGTAATTAAAAGACGGTTTTAGGACAAGCCTTCCTAACGATCGAACGCCCAAAAGTTTCTTGATTGGTGGTATTCAAAGGAGACGTTGAGGAGCAACGTTATAAACTATTCTCTGGTTATCTTGTTAACTCACAAATAAAGAAATAAGCGTCATTTAGGCCAAGAGTTAAACCCTCATTGTATACATATTTTGCAAGAGTCTTTGTAGGCTGATCATTTTGGAATAGGAATTTTATAATAGGCTCAGTAGGAGGTGTCCATGAGGTCATCAGCCTTATCAAACACACGACACCCGAAGGAGAGCTGCAACTTCTCTGTCCCTAATTTCTTGAATTAAAGATCTCAATTTCCTTTTCGTTTAATAGTTGTTTACTCTCGCTCTCTCTCTCTCTCTCTCTCTCTCTCTCTCTCTCTCTCTCTCTCTCTCTCTCTCTCTCTCTCTCTGGTGATCCTAGGGTCTCATTTTGACCCACCGCAACCAAACTATTCATGGTGTCGTTCTTACCCATTCCTACGCTGACATTCATGTGGTTTCAGTGTTGTGTTCTTGGACTGTGACTAGTGCTAGTAGCTGCAACTCGCACCAGAGCCCACTTTTTCTTGTTGGATGTTTCAGTGGCAATACAATTCTTCTCGTCTTGATTTCCCTCTGCATAAATCGATTCTATCTTTTGTGGGAATTCTGAAGCTTTCGTGCTGGTACTGTGATGATCCTAAGTAAGGATTCCACGTTCTTGGGAAACAGAGCTTTGGTTAAATCTCGTGAATGGTCAGGGTTCATTTGGAAGCACAAATCAACGTTTGCGCGAGATAACTGCTTGGAATAAATCAAGACACAAACACACAGAGCCATATATATATATATATATATATATATATATATATATATATATATATATATATATATATATATATATATATATATGTCTGCCAGGTAGTAGTTTGCCCATGGCACCAGCCACCCGTTGAGAAACGACCGCTTGAGAGTTATTGAGTCCTTTGACTGGCCAGACAGTACTTCATTGGATCCTTCTCTATGAGAACGGCTCATTTTTCCTTTGCCTGCACACACACACGCACACACACACACACACACCCACACACACCGAATAGTCTAGCAATGTAATTTTCTAGCGGCGACTTTCCCCTTGGAAAGGGTAGAAGACACCCTCCAAAATCAAACCATTGTTCTCTAGTCTTGGGTAGCCTCTGTACCATGATCTTCCACTGTCTTGGGTTGGAGTTCTCTTGCTTGAGGGTACAATTGGACACACTATTCTATCTTATTTTTTTCCACTTGTTTTGTTAGATTTTTTAAAATTTATATAGGATATATGTTAATGTTGTTACTCTTCTTAAAGTGTTTTATTTATACTTGCTTCCTTTCCTCACTAGGCTATTTTCCCTGTTGAAGCCCCTGGTCTTTTAGCATCCTGCTTTTCCAACTAAGGTTTTAGCTTAGCAAGTAATAATAATGATAATAATAGACTATGAAGGGGATCACACATGGTAATAACAGGAGAGAGAGAGAGAGAGAGAGAGAGAGAGAGAGAGAGAGAGAGAGAGAGAGAGAGAGTATTTGTAAATATATCCATTCAAAAGATTGTTTCGAAAGTCTTTTCTGTTTCCTATCCCAACAAGTTCTGTATCCATCACTTTGACAAACAGAGCAAAGAAAGTTTGGTAATTATGTTGAATAATGTCGAGATAAAATAGTTTTTTTCTTAATTTGTTTATCACATTTGCTTGGGACATTGTCCCCATTTTGTTGCTGTTGAATGAATGAATGGTACTGAAGTGAGGTCATGAATAATGTCATTGCTAATTGCCTCTTCCTCTTTCAGCTTCCTTCACTTTCTACTTCTTTCTTTTTATCTCTTTTCTGTCTTCTTTCTTCTGGCCTACTAGATCCCTGAGGAAAGAAACAATAAAAAATCCAGATCTAATGACGCAGTATTTCATCCTGAGAGAGAGAGAGAGAGAGAGAGAGAGAGAGAGAGAGAGAGAGAGAGAGAGAGAGAGAGAGAGAGATGACTTTGAAAATACTAATTTTACAACTAGCCAAAGCGTTGATATCCAACATTACTTATAGTTATTGGCAAATCATTTTAATATAAGGAGAAATCTTCCGAAATAGGAACCATTAAAATGATCTATAGGGTCATATCTGTGATTTAGATGGGAATAGATATCACGAAAGAACTGCATTCCTTAATACACTATATTGAATATAAGTTCCTGTATGATACATGTAATATCCTGACTTCCTTTTCAAGAATTTATTAACGACTCATGTTTGAAGGTTTTTACTTTCCTTGAAATATTCTTTGAAGATAAAAGAGAAATGTAGAGGAAAAGGAGCCAAAAGTATACAGTATATATATGGTTTTTCAATCCACCTTCATCTTTTGTGTGTCACCATGATCAGCAAAGTCGTACTAGTCAGGGCCTCCCATAATAGGTTGGTTTACTGTGAAAAATACTTGATAAAGCTCTAGGCCAGAACGAGCAGAGATTCCATCACTTCATCTTTGTATAAGGAAAATGGCAAAGATAGTTATACTTTATCGGGAGAAAAGGGAAATTCCTGTTTGAAATCATATGAGGCGTTCATAACGCCTCTCTCTCTCTCTCTCTCTCTCTCTCTCTCTCTCTCTCTCTCTCTCTCTCTCTCTCTCTCTCTCACTTAGGGTTAAAACGGAGTAATGGAGGATAATGTTGACCCCGGACGACCCTCAGTTAGTACCAAGAGTAGCTCTCTCAGAAGGAAAGCTTTTGCACATGATCATAGATCGTCTAACCAAGGTAAGAGTAGATCATTTTTGGACAATAATCACAGTACATAAGACGGCCTTAGTCGTCTTTATAATATTTTGGTTACACAATTTGAATTAATTAATATAATGAAATCTTGATATCGTTTATGAATGGAACCCACATATTGATTATTACCAGAGTCAAAGGGAATATTGTTATCATATATACTCATTTTATATTATGAAATCAATTTCTATCAATACTTGTAAGGAAATATATGTAGTCGGTGTAAGCACCTGCAAACAAAAAGTTCTCATTCAAATCACATAATATATTTTCAGCATCTTAATGAGTGACCTCACCAAACATAAGTAATATTGCTATTTGGTTTCTTAATCTTAGGTATGGCTAGGACGATTATCTATTGAAGCTAGTAATAGTAGAAGGATATTTGGAAAACTTGAATGAAAAATCATTCATAAATAATCTTATCTCAATTAATCAGTAGCTAGACAATAGGAAAAAATCGGAGATATATTTCTGTTGGTTTATGTCTCATACATACTTTGTATCATTTAAGTAATAACAGATTTATTTTTACAGGTGCAATTGTCTTTTTCTTCACATCTATCTTTTATTATATTACAAACATTCTTTCTTCCAAACTTTCCAGGAAGGAAAGAGTAAATCTGGAAAGACAAAAAGTGGGAATAAATATCCATTTTATGCCCAAGATTATCATAAAGGATTCTCCACTTATTCAAGGTCAAAATGCACAAATGAAAACATTATCTATAATTTTCCTTTCTCTCTATATCTAAATATAATATGCATTCCCCCTCTCTCTCTCTCTCTCTCTCTCTCTCTCTCTCTCTCTCTCTCTCTCTCTCTCTCTCTCTCTCTCTCTCTTATCCATGTATTTGGGTGTATCATGAAACGTAATTACTGTATTATGTAATGCAAGGAAAGCGAATGATATAATGTCTTTGTCCATCATCAGTTGCAAAAAGGTAATTCAATCATCTTCTGTCTTTCTCTCTCCGAAACATTTAGAGAAATCATATGCTATTTGTAGTTATTCATTTGAATATTCTTAATCGAATAAATTTATAAGAAAACGATAAGATTTTGAGAGAGAGAGAGAGAGAGAGAGAGAGAGAGAGAGAGAGAGAGAGAGAGAGAGAGAGAGAGAGAATTGTTTCCCATTTCATTGTGTTCTCTTCACCACTCTTAGAATAATAACGAAGAAATCTAAATAATAATAACATTGATTACTCAGGATATAAATGTATGTTTTTCCTCTTATTTTTTTTCCGTTGGGGGGATACTTTCTCCTGTTGCTCTCCTCTTCTTTTTCAACTTCCTTTATTCTACCTTCTTCCCTTTCCTCTCTTTATTATTATTATTATTATTATTATTATTATTATTATTATTACTAGCCAAGCCTACAACCCTAGTTGGAAAAGCAAGATGCTATACGCCCAAGGGCTCCAACAGGGAAAAATAGCCCAGTGAGGAAAGAAAATAAGGAAATAATTGCCCAATAATGTGGGCAATTGGCTCCCTGAGGCGAGAAACAAAATAAAGGACCTTATATCTAATGACGCAATATTTCATCGAGAGAGAGAGAGAGAGAGAGAGAGAGAGAGAGAGAGAGAGAGAGAGAGAGAGAGAGAGAGTAATGGCATTTTCCTCCGGTGTTGACGGAATGAGGGACCCGTAAGATAATGAATAATACAAACTGGAATTATGATCCCTCAGCAATGGGTTTTCTTCTTCTTCTTCTGATGTTTATTTGATGATATTAAAGAGCATGAACCCTCATAAAAGGACATTATTTTAGGAGGTCATAATGTTTACAGTTGTAAATATATTTATTTATTATATGTGAGGCTTCGTTTAATTTACTTTGGATGTCTATAATGTTCTAACTATGATGAGAAGAATAGATCTTTTAGAGGTAGATTAAGAGAGAGAGAGAGAGAGAGAGAGAGAGAGAGAGAGAGAGAGAGAGAGAGAGAGAGAGAGAGAGAGAGCAAGGAGTATACGAGGCAGTAGACAAAAAGGACTATTTTGGAGGAAATGGTAACAACGTATCGATTAAATGTTATTGACTTCAAAGGGAAAATGCAGATGTGAAATGACAATTGGATCTTCATCATATTTCAAAAGATTTCTAAGAGGGAAAGATTGGGGATATGAGTTTCTAAGATTTAATCCTTAAATGGCCTGTGTGACTTTATTCAATTTGAATACAAACAATCGTAGGTCACGATTAGAAAAGTTCAGAGAATTGAAATCAATGGAAGTTTCATACGATTAATCATAACTTTTCCATCTTTAACGAGATGACAATAAATGTGATCCAATTACAATTACATTTATTCTTGAATGTAATCACATCGGATTCCAAAATCTGAAGATAACTGATTATTTCGAGAATCATTATTTGTAACAAATTGTCAATCAGGAATCTGCGGAAGTTGGCCAGCCACCCCCGCCCCCGCCCCCTCTTCACCAAAATTCCATTATGGAAAAAAGAGGAAGATTTTTGTCGTTCGAAAAATATAAAATTGACAAAAATTTGATAAGATGGTGGGAATCTCCTCCAGCTAAGATGAGAAGAGGAGAAAAGAGTAGAAGAGTAGAGAGGAGAGGGAGGAAGAGGAGTAGGAGAGGGAAAGGATTCAGGGAATAAGTAGGGAAGGAGAGAGAGAGAGAGAAGGAAGACAAGAATAAAATCCAACTTCGTCGTGAAATTTCCCAGTGGAATTTACCGGTCACCAATAATTTCTCGATCTACTTTGTGGTATCATGAGTGAGTGCAATGTAAGGTGACCGGCATAGAATAGGCAATGTCTGTGGCACATACAACAACAACAACAACAAAAACAACAACAACAATAAACAACAGCAAATGCAAGCATTTATAGTCCGTTACAGGAAGAGGCCTTAGACATGTCCTTAGCCGTGTCTGGGGTTTGGCCATTTTCCTCACCAGGCTGGCCATTACAGATCGGCGATGGTGGGAGACTTTAGTCTGATCTCTCACAACAAACCAATCTAGTATGGGTGCTATGACTAGCATAGCTTTGCTGATCCTGGCAAGACATAAACCCTTTCACCATGTCAAGGTATTTAAAGTATGATTATTCATGGAGAAAGGTTTGTGCTACTTATCGATACGGGAAGATAATATCTTAATAACGTTTAAGCAAATGAAACTGAACACACAAATTAAAGAAAAGATCTAAAAGAGTAAAAAGTATTTTAGTCATAGAAAGAACACCATCGCCGATACTGTCTGTCACATCTGTGAACTTTTACAAGTCTTTAAGTCAACAGTAAAAGGAAGAGAGTCACAAGGAAGTCATTTCCTCTGTCTTGCCACTATATTATGTATTAGAGGTTCACTGTGAGAGAGAGAGAGAGAGAGAGAGAGAGAGAGAGAGAGAGAGAGAGAGAGAGAGAGAGAGAGAGAGAGATTTAGTTTTGATGCTATGTTCCATTAGGAAATGAAAGTGTATATTTCAAGTATCCTGGTGTTAATATGATTTCATGTAATTTATGTATGTATTCCAATCAGTGTGTGTCATATTTCCAATGACTCATGACGGAATCAAATGAGAATTTTGATGAACACGACATTTGAGGGAATACTAAAGAACGACGCTGTAGAGAGATCGTCCATCTGGTGAATATGGTTTTAAGGGAAGGGCTGGAAGACTGACATGAGTCACGTGACCATATCAATAAAAATGTCATTTTCATAGAAATAATGAAATGGTGAATTTGAAAATAAAATCAAGGCCAAATCCCTTGTAGATGGAGTTATCCTCAGAATCCCTTTAGTAAAGATTAGGAAATACTAATTCTATACCAATGAGATGACTTCCAAATGAATGGTGCTGCAGCTTTGTTTCTCATTGGAATGCCATTACCAATGAAGCAGGATCAGTTATTGCACAATTAGTGAAAGATAGAGTCATTATAATCAAGTCTATTGGTGAGAGTTTAAAGATAATTGTCTCTGTGAAGAAAAGTTCGTCTTCACTTCACTTTCTTTCTTTGTTCATTTTCTTAAATATCAGTTTTTGTTGATCTGGTAAGAAACTGATTAACGATATAATTACTTTAATTAGTTAGTCATTCTGGTAAATCCCGTTAGAAATTAGTGTGGAATCTTACTAAGTGCAAAACACTGAATAGGAAAATGCAATGAAGATTGTTCAATTAAATTTGTCTCCTTCACTGGTTCACTTGTTTGATACAGATCACAAATTCTGATGTGTTTAATGTCTTGATGGATGGATCTCAGGTGTAATAATTCTTCATTCATACTCTCTCTCTCTCTCTCTCTCTCTCTCTCTCTCTCTCTCTCTCTCTCTCTGTCCCGACTTTTCTTTTCGTTCTCTTATGCATTGTTGTTAACCTTACAGTTCACTATAGACTGAATGAACGAATCTCCCACCTTAATTACCGCAGCTGTGTGCGGCAACATTTAGTAAACAACCGCAGATATTGCGGTGTCTGGAACGCATCTATCTGCGTTGGCAAAAGGCATTGTGGGAAAGCGATCTTACACTGCAGTTGGTTCAGTTTCCCAAAGATATTTCTTTCATCATCCGTTTTAATTTGGAAAACTTTCTGTCATTCAAAGTTTTCCCGGAAACTTAATTGTTTTCATTAGGTGCAGCTGTGAATGCAATTTTGCAATAGTCGAGTGTGCTTGTGAATGGATTCATTAAATTGTTTGTAGGTTACGAATTCGTGTCCAGACTAACAATGCATTTTGGAAGAGCCTCTCATCATATAACTCTTGCATTGCAACATTATTCCTATCTCCTCAATAACCTTTTTCTCATTCAAAAAGAAAACTAAAGGTGAACTACTTGAAGGATTCCGTTATGAAATGTTTTCGTTCACACTACGAAACTATTCATATCTATTGCTCAATAATCGATAGCATCTTTAAGGAAAAGACGAAATTGGCTACTGTGCTGTTGCAGTAAAAAATAGCATTTTCCTTCGAAATTCTCTCCCTGAAGACAAGAAAAGATACAGACAACTAAAAAAGAGTGTGCAGTGTGCGAACATGTGTGTATAAATATGTAATATATATTTCTGTGTAAATCTGAATTCCCTGAAACATATCTACCTTACGCTTTAAATTATTGTGCGCATTCCCGCTAAACTTCGTACGAGAGTCTCCTTAATTAATCCCTTTGTATCAACATCGCATCCTTCAATCCACTTAATCTTCACAGCATATCGGAAAGTAATATTCCTTCCCAGATGAGCCGTTGACGATACCAATGGCTTAACAATTCCACCGTTGGCCAATTTCCTCCTTCGTTTGATTGGCCGTTTGAGCGTCTGTGTTACCTAACAGTCAGTCATAAGTTTCGCTCAGGATGAGCTGGATTTTTAACGGCATTGGTTTCCCATTAGCGTTGATCAAGTTAAAAGCCATTGTTGTTAGTTGTGATGGGATTTTATCATGAAGTAGAATGTCTTTTTTGGTTAGTAAAGCTTTATTTGTCATTTTATTTTTTTTTCACCTTTTTTACTACGAAATATATTTGAAGGAGCCCTGGTCTCTTGCTCAAGTTTGGAGCGAAATTTCTTAACAATGAACTGCTTACAACAGCTAAATATCGTTGTATTTTCCTCTTAAGACTTTTGCTCAGTAAGATATTAAGTGACATTTATCAGCATTTTTGTGATCCTGTTCCCAACAAAATTAATTGATTCAATCACCTTTATTAAGTAAGAGTCGGAATCATTTTTTTTGTTTTTACAACTTAAAATATCTTATAGTTTGACAGGTGTAACACCTCGAGTATAAGACCATAATGACAACGAGTGTAACAATTTGAGGTTACCTATGTTCATAATTCATTTTCAAAACTTTATAAGGAATATTTTCTCTTGAGGCAGAGACTTTCCATACATATAACGATATTTCAAAAGAAGAATATAGAGTAAAAACTTAATTCCTACGACAATGTTCAATCAGATCATGAACTCCCATTAAAACCACAAATCCATTTTTCCTTTAATTTTCAAAAGTCAATTTCCACATTGATTCTTCTAATCTTTCTGAAACCTATTTAACTTTTGAAATGGCATCTTTGCTTTTATTGTTTTAATTGAATATTCTTTTATTCTTTATATATAATAAATGATATAGGCGTCAATGACCTTAGATGTCAGGATGCCAGAAAACCTCAAATCAATCGATCTTCTAATCTTGATTTCAACTATAAAACAATAAGATCTATACGAAGAAGTTGTTTAGAAGAGGGTTAACATCAAACACATTAACCTCTAAATCCCACCTGTAAGATCCTTCAAATAGAAACCATATTAAATGTTCTAACACATTAATAAAAAGTCACCATTAACTTTACTAAAAAGTCTTTCCGTATTGCGGGGATCAGAAAGTGTTTCTATTGTTGCAAGCTGGATGATGTCAGGAGGGGCTATAGTATATCCCTTTGAAGATACACTTCTCTGTAATCCTATTGGCAGTAGACTTCTTAACTGAAACATTTAATGTATAAAAGTCTTCCTTTCGTCAAATGAGGCAAATATGTTATGCCAAAGGTGTTCGTCCTCTCTCTCTCTCTCTCTCTCTCTCTCTCTCTCTCTCTCTCTCTCTCTCTCTCTCGGTGTCTCAAAAGTTGTGCTGATGTTCACGTCCATTCAACTGCAGAGTTTATAAGGATGTTTCAGGATATATTGCAGTTTACCTCTTCCAAAACGTACTTTGAATTTGTGTGTGTGTTCTCGCGTAAAGCCAGCGAGTTTTCTTATTTCATGACTGTTACAAAATTAGATTAGATTGCGCAATGAAGTGACAAGAAATCAATTTAAAACCATTTATAATCAAATCGTCTCCAGATAAAAGGAAATTTATACCTGACAGAATCTGAAAAAGTCAAATCCTCTGAGAGAGAAAATTAATGATTTCACACAAGACTTGTTTTAATGTTATTATTGATGAATTTCTAAAAACATTTCATTTATTCCTTTCATTCACATTTTCCGTCTTATTGACTAAGATAATGACTTATAGGAATGTATTTGATTTGTGCATTTGAAGATGTGACAAAAAATTCCAGTCACAAAAAAATAATATAAACATGTATTTCATCAAGAAATAAAGTTAGATTCAAAGTAATTCTGTTGGATTGAAGAATACTTTGGACTGAACTTGCCATGGGAATTCACTCTTCACTTGACTTCTTGTTGTAGACATATTCGTCTCTGTCCCTTTTTCAAATACTTGACAAAGCAAATAGACAAAGAAAATATACAAAGTATGTCCTCCGAACAATCGCACCCAGAGTGAGTAACTCCTCATCAAACCAAACTGACGACGATAGTAAACAACAATCATGGCTGCTGTGATCATAACCAAAGAATCAATGTTTATTTCCTTTAATCCATATATCAAGAACAAGAAATTCATTGCGTCTATATAAGAAATAATTCTGGAAGCTAATCCATCTCACTTTACAGTATTCTTTTTATGTTTCCTTTTGAACATTTATTTCACTTGACTCCGTAATTTCTCTCGTTCAATAAAATCACATTCTGTTACTACTAAAGCCTCATTATGTTTTGCTTTAGTAAACAAGAACACTTAAAGTCTCTATTCACTCCTATGATTGTTAAGAAATCTGGTACTCTCTCTCTCTCTCTCTCTCTCTCTCTCTCTCTCTCTCTCTCTCTCTCTCTCTCTCTCTCTCTCTCTCTGGTCCTTCATCTTTTATTGATTATGGTTTGAGTTTCACGTCAAACTTTTCTTGATGGTCTTTTTAGAGAGAGAGAGAGAGAGAGAGAGAGAGAGAGAGAGAGAGAGAGAGAGAGAGAGAGAGAGAGAGAGAGGTGTTAGCCTTAAATGTATTTTGCAACCAAATGTCCAAAACTCTAAGACAAAAAACAATACCATTTTTTCGAGTTACCATGAACTTAAGGTATAATTCAATGGGGAGGGAAATTATTCTTAATTAAGAAAAAATATAAGATAAATATTCTAAAAAGTATTAATCGTAATAGTTTGTCTATCTTGGAGGAATGGAGATTTATTCAATTTACGATGATATTAAATAACAGATAACTATTGAACATTGGGCTAATCTGAATTGCAAAATATCCCTACAGAAGGTTACAAAAACGATGATTTTCTTGCATATGAAAATAAACATATTTTTTCGCACTTCATAATACGAACATTGGATATTTGGCCAAAAGAATCTATTTGACATCGGCCATCACCTCTTCAATGATAATGATGGTAATAATAAAAAAGTACATAGAATTCGTTTGTGGAAGAAGAGTCAGCAATATTTTACAGGTATCTTTTAATTAATGGAATAGGGTGACGCAGTCAGTGCCAGCACTGATGCAGAGTTCACAGATCTGCTCAAGCAGAGATTTCAAGTTATACAGCAGACTGATTTCTTTGCAATTTTCCTCTTCATTTGGGAATAATTTGTTTTCAATAGAGAGAGAAGTTTAATCAATTTAATGCGATATTTCACACAAGTTCCGATATCCCGAGTTAGATGCCTCATTGAAGCGAATAGATTTTGGTCGATCCTTTCAGGAAAGTTAGAACCATCACTTACTATTTAATCCTAGAAATATTGTCCATCAGTATACTGACTCTCTCTCTCTCTCTCTCTCTCTCTCTCATCAAAGAGAACTCCATATATCCATTATTATTACTATTATTATTATTATTATTATTATTATTATTATTATTATTATTATTATTATTATTATTATTATTTGCTAAGCTACAAACCTAGCTGGAAAAGCAAGATACTATAAGCCCAAGGGCTCCAACAGGGAAAAATAGTCCAGTGAGAAAATGAAATAAGGGAATGGTAAACGCTAGGAGAAATAATAAACAATTAAAATTAAATATTTTAAATGTGTAACATCAAAATAGATATTTCCTTTATAAACTATAAAAAGACTTATGTCAGCCTGTTCAACATAAAAACATTTGCTGCAAGTGTAAACTTTTGAAGTTGTACTGATTCAACTACCTGATTTGGAAGATCATTCCACAAATTGGTCATAGCTGAATGAAAACTTCTGGAATATTTTGTAGTATTGAACATCATGATGGAGGTCTGACTATTAGAATTAACTTCAGGCCTAGTATTACGAACAGGATGGAACAGTCCAAGAAGATCTGAATGAAAAGGATGGTCAAAATTATGAAAATATTATGCAACCTACATAATGAATTAATTGATTGACAGTACCAGAGATTAATATCGAGATCAGAAATAAGAAATTTGATAGACCATGAGATCCTGTCCAACATCTTAAGATGAGAATCAGCAGCTGAAGACCAAACAGGAGAACAATACTTAAAACCAGGTAGAATGAAATAATCAAAACACTTCTTCAGAATAAATTGATCACCGAAAATTTAAAAAGACTTTCTTGATAAGCCAGTTTTGGGGGTCTAATTTAAGAAGACACTGACCTACTGTGTTTCTCAAAAGAAAATTTGCTGTCGAGAATCACACCTAAAATATTTAGAGCTATACAGAGTTCCAGAAACATTACCAATGCTGAGAACCGGGTGTTAAGAAGCCACTGTCTTTGACCTACTTACAATCATACTTTGAGTTTTGGTAGGATTCAACTTCATATTCCATAATTTGTACCATGCACTAATTTTAGCTAAATCTCCATTCAGGGATTCACCAACCCTAGATCTACATTTAGGGGATGGAATTAATGACAAGAGAGTAGCATCATATGTGTATGTAACAAACTTGTTTTCGAGGCTAAACTACCCATCATGTGTATTTAAGATGAAAAGTAATGAGCCAAGAACACTGCCCTGAGGAACACTAAATACCACATTCCTATACTCACTATGGTGCCCATCAACAACAACTCTTTACAATCTATTACTCAAAATATCAACAATGTGGCCATGTTCAGATCCATCGACTTTTGGTTTCAATACAAGTGGATATGATTAACATGGTTAAGTATGACGAATGCGATAAATGTTAAACAAAAATTATTCTTTTACCGTAAGGTCAGGAGTAGTGTAGTATCAGAGTAAGAGTACTAGGGTTACATGGATGTAGGAGATGGCAAGATGGTGATATAGGTAACTCAGCTGACTGAATTTGCAACGAGTCTCTTCACGGGGAACGAGTTTGTCATAGATGTTTGTAATATTTTAAACCCTTCTATTTAAGGGTTTCTAATAACAGTTAATATGATTTTTAAGTACATAAAGGAGCATGAATACACTATTACACTTCAAGCAGCCTAAACTTAATCAGGCTCTTTCCAAAAATTAGATTTCTTTTTGTACCATTATTTATGTAAATGATTAATAATTCTTCCCATATGATATAAAAAATTTCCATTCAATGATATCAAAAACGTTTATGAAAACAAAAACAAATTCTTAATAGGTCAAAAAGCCAAAACTCTTTTAAAATACATCATTATGTCTTTCCACCTGGAATTCGTAATATCAAGCAAACGTTCACCGAGATTGGGGGAAGCCTTTCCTGTTCCATCAGTAATTGATAAGTAAAAAAAATGAATGATAGAATACAAACGTGAAAACTTTATTCTCGTTGACTATAATGAAGATTAATTAACCCTGGATAGGTACGGTGGGTCGTACGCGACCCCGAGCGTCAAAAAAAAAAAGAGGTTTTTCTCACGTGACTCACCCCCGTGACTGAATTTGTGGGTGATCGACCTGCAGGAGGTGTCTCCCCTACACGCTCTAGTAGTGTCCAGTTGTGCATTGCTGTAGCTGTACTCCTTCCCCGATTTCTGAGACGCGTCGGGGTCGAGCGCGACCGAGTTTACCCTTCTAAGGTAATTTGCATAATTATCAAAGTTGTTACGTATTATGAAATTGTCGTAGAATGGTGCAACTTGTATAGGTTATCAGTTGTGGAAAGTCTTGGTGGATTGTTTGGCTACCATGTGCATGATTTTTTTTTTAGTTAAAATGTCGTTCATCACCACGAGGACCATTTTACCGCGAGTGCCCCTTTTTCATTTTTTTTCATTTTTTTGGAAAGTCATTTTTCCGTAAGATATTGCCAAATAGTGTCGTAAAACTTTTGCTTGTTTAGTGTTGGAAAGTGTGTCTAGATGATCTGGCTACCCATGCGTGACTTTGTTTTTGTCAGATACGACGTAGTTATTGGTATATTGGGTATTTAACTGCGGTTGCCAATTTCTGTTTTTTTTCAATATTTGTAAAAATTTTTACGTAGTAAGGAACTGCCGTATATTATTCATTTTTTTTTTCATGTTTATGTGTTAGAAAGTGTGCCTTGATGGTTGGGCTAACACGTGCATGTCCTTTTTTTTATCTGAGATGCCGTATATTAGAATGTTGGGCATTTTACCGCGAGTGCCCCTTTTTCATTTTTTTTCATTTTTTTGCCAAGTCATTTTTCCGTAAGATATTGCCAAATAGTGTCGTAAAACTTTTGCTTTTTTAGTGTTGGAAAGTGTGTCTAGATGATCTGGCTACCCATGCGTGACTTTGTTTTTGTCAGATACGACGTAGTTATTGGTATATTGGGTATTTAACTGCGGTTGCCAATTTCGGTTTTTTTTCAATATTTGTAAAAATTTACTACGTAGTAAGGAATTGCCGTATATTATTGATTTTTTTTTTCATGTTTATGTGTTAAAAAGTGTGCCTTGATGGTTGGGCTAACACGTGCATGTCTTTTTTTTTATCTGAGATGCCGTATATTAAAATGTTGGGCATTTTTCCGCGAGTGCCCCTTATTATTTGTTTTGCATTTTTTTGCTTAGTCATGTTACCGTAAGGAATTGGCAAGTAGTGTCGCAAAACTTATATTTTTATAGTGTTGGAAAGTGTTTCTAGATGATCTGGCTACCCATGCCTATTTCTTTTTTAGCCAGATATGGCGTATATATAAGTATGTGTTCGATTTTCCTGTGATTGCCATTTTTTCGTTTTTTCCCATTTCTTTCAAAATTACTACGTACTAAGGAACTATCACAGAGTAATGATTCATTTATATGTTTATTTGTCGGAAAATGTGCCTTGATGGTTTGCCTAGCACGTGGCTGAAATTTTTTTTTTCTGAAATGCCGTATATTAGAATGGCCATTTTTCCGCGAGTGCCCCTTTTTATTTGTTTTGCATTTTTTTGCTTAGTCATGTTACCGTAAGGAATTGGCAAGTAGTGTCGCAAAACTTATAATTTTATAGTGTTGGAAAGTGTTTCTAGATGATCTGGCTACCCATGCCTATCTTTTTTTTTTAGCCAGATATGGCCTATATATAGGTATGTGTTCGATTTTCCTGTTATTACCATTTTTTCATTTTTTCCCATTTCTTTCAAAATTACTACGTACTAAGGAACTATCACAGAGTATTGATTCATTTAGATGTTTATTTGTCGGAAAATGTGCATTGATGGTTTGCCTAGCACGTGGCTGAATTTTTTTTTTCTGAAATGCCGTATATTAGAATGTTAGCCATTTTTCCGCGAGTGCCCCTTTTTATTTGTTTTGCATTTTTTTGCTTAGTCATGTTACCGTAAGGAATTGGCAAGTAGTGTCGCAAAACTTATATTTTTATAGTGTTGGAAAGTGTTTCTAGATGATCTGGCTACCCATGCCTATCTTTTTTTTAGCCAGATATGGCGTATATATAGGTATGTGTTCGATTTTCTGGTGATTGCCATTTTTTCGTTTTTTCCCATTTCTTTCAAAATTACTACGTACTAAGGAACTATCACAGAGTAATGATTCATTTATATGTTTATTTGTCGGAAAATATGCCTTGATGGTTTGCCTAGCACGTGGCTGAATTTTTTTTTTCTGAAATGCCATATATTAGAATGGCCATTTTTCCGCGAGTGCCCCTTTTTATTTGTTTTGCATTTTTTTGCTTAGTCATGTTACCGTAAGGAATTGGCAAGTAGTGTCGCAAAACTTATAATCTTATAGTGTTGGAAAGTGTTTCTAGATGATCTGGCTACCCATGCCTATCTTTTTTTTTAGCCAGATATGGCGTATATATAGGTATGTGTTCGATTTTCCTGTGATTGCCATTTTTTCATTTTTTCCCATTTCTTTCAAAATTACTACGTACTAAGGAACTATCACAGAGTAATGATTCATTTAGATGTTTATTTGTCGGAAAATATGCCTTGATGGTTTGCCTAGCACGTGGCTGAATTTTTTTTTTCTGAAATGCCGTATATTAGAATGTTAGCCATTTTTCCGCGAGTGCCCCTTTTTATTTGTTTTGCATTTTTTTGCTTAGTCATGTTACCGTAAGGAATTGGCAAGTAGTGTCGCAAAACTTATATTTTTATAGTGTTGGAAAGTGTTTCTAGATGATCTGGCTACCCATGCCTATCTTTTTTTTAGCCAGATATGGCGTATATATAGGTATGTGTTCGATTTTCCTGTGATTGCCATTTTTTCATTTTTTCCCATTTCTTTCAAAATTACTACGTACTAAGGAACTATCACAGAGTAATGATTCATTTAGATGTTTATTTGTCGGAAAATGTGCCTTGATGGTTTGCCTAGCACGTGGCTGAATTTTTTTTTTTTCTGAAATGCCGTATATTAGAATGTTAGCCATTTTTCCGCGAGTGCCCCTTTTTATTTGTTTTGCATTTTTTTGCTTAGTCATGTTACCGTAAGGAATTGGCAAGTAGTGTCGCAAAACTTATATTTTTATAGTGTTGGAAAGTGTTTCTAGATGATCTGGCTACCCATGCCTATCTTTTTTTAGCCAGATATGGCGTATATATAGGTATGTGTTCGATTTTCCGGTGATTGCCATTTTTTCGTTTTTTCCCATTTCTTTCAAAATTACTACGTACTAAGGAACTATCACAGAGTAATGATTCCTCTAGATGTTTATTTGTCGGAAAATTTTGTTTACTTCTATTTTGATTGAATATCATCAAATTTTTTTAGCTAAAATATTATATTGTTTCACATTTTTGTTTTTTTTTCGATTTTATTTCCCTTCAAAAATTTTTTTTTGGGTCAGAATTTTAATTTTATAGTCGTAAAATAATCGACAATTATCCAGCAACCCACCATACAATTTTTATGCATATCCAATAATAATTAGATTAGTAAATAACACCTTGAAATTGACATACCCTTCCTACATTTCAAGTGGCAGATTAGGGAGTCTGAGTCAGTGTGGTTGGCGGCCATTTCGTGGACATATCCGAAGCGTAAGTTGCCCTATCTATATATATTCTTGTTCCCTATAGAATTTTTGATATTTTGGTATATTTTTACCTGCATAAATATCATATTATATATTAAATATATGTATTTTTTTACGAAATTTCTAAGTACTCAAAAAATTACCTTTAGATATGGCCCCTGATATAAATGTAATTTACAAAATAATGGAGATTTTTTTACATATTTCTATTTTAGGATAACATATGTTTATTCCCTAAAAAAATTAGCCACTTCCTATTTCATTTGGGTACCCAAAAAAATTCATGAAATTTGGACAAATTTTTTTGGCCAAAAAAAGTTACCCTTTTTTTCTCATTTCAGATCTTCACCTCCATGGGTCTGACTTCATCCAAAATACATCAAGATGTGTCCTAAACATTCAAGAATCAATTCCTAAAAGGATTTGTGTATATATGTATAAACTTTTTTTTATGAATTTTTATGTCAGGTCTTTTTTTTTCTACTTAATTTTTTAAAATATTTATAATAAATAGTTTTTCTGCAGATGAGTAGTATTTATCTTTACAGTTGTTTTAAGCATTCATTGAATTTTTATTTTGGCAAAAGAAAAAAAGAGGTTACTGCAAAAACTGATTTTTCAAGAATTTTTTTTGGCGTCGGGGTCGTTCGCGTCCGAGTATACCCTTAAAGGGGTGTCCGAGGAGCGTACCTATCCAGGGTTAATGCAATTTTCTATAGATTTTGCCGCAAATGAACTCGCAACACAGTTTTTTTATTTTTTGTCTTGACTTTGATTAATAGATTTAGGGGGAGAGAGAAAAGTTATCGAGTAGTGGAAAACTATAGAAATTACAGATTCTTTTCTTCCTTATCTACAGTGGCAATTTAGTTAGATTGAGAGAGAGAGAGAGAGAGAGAGAGAGAGAGAGAGAGAGAGAGAGAAGAAAAGCAATTAAGTCAATAAAGGCAAGAGACAATAGATAGGAAGATTATAAACAGTAAATGGCTCTATTCGCTATTTTTGTTATTTCCGTAGGTTCTGAATGATGCTGCAGGTAAAACCAATTCCAAAGAAAATCCTACAGTCTGGCTGTGGAATACCAAACACAGTTGCTGGAACGTTGGCTTTATTCTGCTTAAAGTTGAGGCAAGGTGTTGGCCAAGCCGGTACAGTGTTAGAGACTCAATGTTGCCAAGCAAGCACACAAACACCACCAATCACAGTTACCAATTCACACCACATTTACCCCTACTGAGAAGAATATACAGTACAGTACACATTCGCATCATAACAAAACATGAATTCAATCAGATTTCACAGCAATTGCAATAATTATTCTTACATAGCATTTTCATTACAAAGCTCACCTTATTGACACTACAGATTTCATATTCACATTCCAAACTCATTAGTACTTATTTTATTCGATAACTGAAGTCATCTCACTTACATGAAAAATACATTGATAAAAATGGGCCTTATAACTACTAAGTCATAACGAACACATTGACATAAGGACTCTTACTACCCTTACTACTCCCGCTCATCTATGACAAAATCTGAGAGATAGCCAGGAAAGCGCCTAGTGCGACTTGTGCGTTGGGGCATCTCGGAGGTTGGCGTTTCTGCAGGTGTTCCTTTTCACAGTGCTTTTCCTGGGTTGGGCGGTTCTGTGGTTTGTTGCGGTTCAGTTGCAAGCTCCCTCCCCTGGACTTGTTCTGTATCCACTCGACTTCTTTCCGTTCTCTGGCTGGGGTCTCCAGGTGGGAGAGGGGGTTCCTTGATTGATGGGAGTCTTACCATTTTCTCGCATGTTGAAGATGTGACGCCTCCTTTATCGTGTTACGTGTTTGGACTGAATACTTTAGCTGCAGGAGCCAGGTGACGAGTTGACACAGTGGATTCCTTGCCGTTTTGGTGCGTAACACGAACCCATTGTAGGTTGACATGCAGGAGTCTAACTTCCTCGACATCTGGTTCGTACTTGGATTTCCTAACTGTTTTCTTCAGGAGAGCTTGCTCATTTTCTTTCATCCACGATGAAGCCACCTGCCCGTATATTGCTTTCCTGGGGTGCAGGAACATGCCCTCATGTGATGTTTAGTTTGTAGCAACGTACAGAAGGGACCTCATGCTGTGTAATGCTTGATCCAAGACCGCCTCCCACATTTCTATATGGAGGGAGAGAGAAGCAAGAGCTAGCCTTATAGTGCGCCACAAAGTTCCATTGGCTCTCTCAATCTGGCCATTGCCACGGCGGTTAAATGCAGACAAGTTGCTTGTAGCCACCCCATGATAATGAAGGAACTTTTGGTACACTGACGACCCGAAAGCAGGTCCCTGTCTGAATGAATGTACTGGGGCAGGCCCAAAACTGAAAAGAGAGTAGACAAACATTTAATGGTGGTACTCGCTGAGGTGTCTTCTGTTGCAAAGGCGAACGGAAATCTGCTGTACTCGTTGCTTATGTTGAGAATGTACCTGTTCTTTGTGGTGGATGGCATCGGACCTTGGAAGTCGATAGCCAGATGGTTTAATGGCCTGGTAGCTTTTATCAATGTTCCTGTCTCTTAGGAGAACTTAGGTTCGATCCTATCACAGGTTTGACATTTACGTATGACAGTCTGAGCTTCTTTAATGGTAAAGGGTAAGTTTCTCTGTCTTATGATGTGGGTCATCCTTCTGATTCCTGGATGACACAGGTGCTCTTGAAGCTGAGTCAGCTTGTCTCTTTGAGTATAGGTAAGTGAAGCCACACATCCCGAGGCATGAGAGAAAGCGTCTGCTACTTGGTTCTTTGATCCAAGTCTGTATGTGATGTTGAAGTTGAAACAACTCGGTTCCAGACTCCACCGCATTATATTTTCATTCTTGATTTTGCCATGGTTCTTGGTGTCAAACATGAAACGCACCGATTGCTGATCAGTTATGAGTCTAAATTTACGTCCTAGCAGAAAGTGTCGCCATTTTTTGATGGCTTCCAGGATAGCACATACTTCGCGTTCCACTGCCGATTGTCGTTTTTCCAATTCTGAGAGCGCAAGAGAAAAAAAGGCCACCGGTTTTCCTTCTTATGTCAATGAGGCTGCAACAGCGTCAGCAGAGGCATCTGTTTCGACTACAAAGATAGCTTTGTCATCCATAGCAGCAAGTGAAGCTCGAGATATTTCAGTTTCTAGTTCTTCGAGTGCTTGTTCTGCAAATTTGGCCATCAGGAAAGTTTTCACTTCGACTAACGATCAAATTTTCTGGGAGAAGTTCGGTACCCACTTCGCATAGTGGGATAAGAGTCTTAATGTTCTTTTGAGACTAGGGGTACTGTCCGGAGGGTCTATCTCCAGCAACGGATGCATTCTCTCCAGGTCAGGTAGGACTTGGTGATCCTTCACTACATGGCCCAAAATTGAGATTGATGTTTGAGCATAAACACTTTTATTGTCATTTATGGTAAGTCCGTACTTCAATGCCGTTTCTTGAAAGCATTTCAGATTTCTGTCGGGTTCTTCACGTGTGTGACCGCAGACCATGATGTCATCTATGTAGGCGAACATACCCTCTAGTTGCTCCTTACCAATAATTTCGTCGAGAACTTGCTGAAAGCAGGTAGCCCCGTTGATTACTCCAAAAGGCAAACCCGTGAATTCGAACAGCCTTACATCTGATTCGAACGCCGTGAATTTCCGATCAGCCATGTTCAATGATATTTGATGATATGCTACCCTCAAGTCTATGGAGCTGAAGTAGCGGTAAGTAGAAATTTTCTCAATCATCTCGGTGATCCCTGGAACAGGATAAGCAATTAGGTTGGTGAATCTGTTTATGGTTTGAGAGTAATCTATGACCAATCTTTTCTTATCACACTGATCGATAACTACTACTTGAGCTCTCAACGAACTGCGACTCGGTGTGATGATGCCCGTCTCTAGCAGCCTTTTTACTTTTTGGTTGATGAAATCGGAGTCCTCTTTGGAATAACTTCTGGATTTCACCTGTATCGGGTAACAGTCGACTGTCAGATTGTCGAAGATGGCTGGCGGTTCAATTTGAGCCACAATCAGAGCACAAGATTACTGGATGCTTAGCTCCAAAGGCGGTAGCATCCCACCATTGTCTACGCAGACTTGCTTGTGTAACTGTAGGAAGTTATGTCCCAAAACGACTGGAGCCACGCAATCATCCATCAAGTGCAGACAGAACTCAGGGTATACTCTTCCACTTACGGTTAAATCGTAATTGCAACAATTGTTAAATTTCATTGTCTGTTTAGCATTAGCCATGGTTATGCTGCAGGCTGAAGAACGAGTCACTGAGTTCATAGCCCTAGCCACTTTGGCATCTATAAAGCTTTTAAATTCTCCAGGGTCGACCAGCCTGTCCAAGGCCTAGCCTCTATTCAGTTCTACAGGTAGTACAGTTCTCTAAACACTTGGTAGTGCAGGAGAAGTTGCAGCGACAGCGGCCCCTGTTATGGAAGCAGGGATGGACTGTGGGAGGTTGTCTGGGACCTTTCCAGCTACAAGATTAGAGTTAGTTGATTCACCATTATTGTTCCATTGTTTTCTTTGTGACTTGCAGACACGAGCATAATGACCTTTCTTGGCTGGGCAGTGGGCTCTGGGAGTAAGGATCCTCCACAAAAGAAGCCCCTCCGACTGCTGAAAGCAGCAGCACACTTACTTGGATTCGGGGAGTCACTCACTTCGATCAGAAAACTGTTGGGATTTATTTTGGGTTTTGCCTGTTCATCTATTTACGCTGCCACTGTGGTATTGGTTTCACTTGCATAAGACGCCGAATGCAGTAGAGCCATTTCCAGTGCACGGGCTTGTTTCACAGCTGGGGATAAGTCCAAGGATAAGCTCTCTAACAGTCTCTGTTGGATTGCATTAGATACCATACCCGTGATGTATGAATCTCTGATGGCCAGTTCTTCAGCCTGAGCGGCTGTACAATCAGTGAAGCTATATTCCGAGGCCAGACTTTTGAGGCTATCCAAAAAAGCATCTAGAGTCTCGCCACTCTGTTGCTTGCAAGTGGCTAATTTGTATATGGCAAACACCTCTCTTTTTTGTTTCACAAATCTAGCCTTCAACAGGCTCATGGCAGTGGCATATGTGGTGGCACTTTTAATTATCTTTAACAGTTTACAAGATATGTGAGCAAGAAGCAAGGCCAACTTATCTGGTTTTAAGTCCGGGTTGATGGCCGCACAGAAAGCCTCAAAGCTATCATGCCACATAATCCTTTTGTCCTCCGTATCAGCTGATTCTGGGTCCACGTCAATCGGGCTGGGCGTCAGAAACTTGTGCATGGTGAATATTAAGCCGAATAAATTATGGAATACCAAACACAGTTGCTGGAACGTTGGCTTTATTCGGCTTAAAGTAGTGACAAGGTGTTGGCCAAGCCGGTACAGTGTTAGAGAATCAATGTTGCCAAGCAAGCATACAAGCACCAGTAGTCACTATTACCAATTCACACCAAACTGGCATGAAAAATTAAATACATATATAAGAAATAACTGGCCTTCATTGGTTGTTAAAATCAACAGAAAGGTAAGTATTTACAAGCTTAAATTAATGAGGTAAGTAAATTAACGAGTTACTTAAACACAAACCAGTCAGTTTAAACATCCAATGTCGCATCACCGTTTGGAACAGAAAGAAACACGTTGACTCCTTTTACTAACCATTGGTATTTTGCAGAGGTAAAACGCACATACTAGAGCTCAAGAACCCCTTCAGAGTAGAACTTTCTGGCTAAAAATGCTTGGTTATAGATTTGCCTTTGTTTGTTAAAGGATACCACAAATATTATGTCCTAATACATCTCTTTGCCTATCAAAGTAGGGATTTAATCATTCTCCAAAATGGCCATTGTGCGAGTTTTATGGACGACATGACCAGATGAATTTGCGAAAGGTTACGATTGATTTTACAAAGTTTCAAATCTCATGATTCCATAAATCAATGGTGTCAAATCCGGTTTGAAGGACCACTAAAAAATAGAAGTTAAATTAATGTGTGGGAAATGATTCCAGGAAAACCTCCCCACTCCAATTTCCGAATTCCTGGCTTGGAGAAGTAGAGCGCCAACATTCCCACATTCAACAAACCTGAGAGATGT
>NC_090749.1:20338901-20358901 GCF_036898095.1 Palaemon carinicauda
TGTCACAAAACTACTATCAATATCAGCAACAATAGGTCTGGTCAATAGTTGAATGGGATACCATTACTGAAACTACAGATGGGAGTCAGTGTGATGTGGGTAGGGGTTCCATTGGATAATAAGTATACTTAAAACATCTTCATAAAACACATCAAGTATACAAATTAGGATCATAATTTTTTAATAAGGCTATATATGTGGATTAAGTAAAGAAATGTGTAGGAATTATGTCTATAATAAATTCTACGTTATCTAATCAAGAGGACATTAGGATGTCCAAAAAAAAAAAAATGAAGGATCTTCCCGTAACTGTGAGTGTTAAGAAAAAATGTCTTCAGTAATTCATTCTAGAGTTTTATGGGATCTAGAAAAGTTGAATTTATATTTTGAGAGAAAGAAATGTACAACGTTGATGATTGAGAAACAGCAGATGGTGAGAGAAGAAGAAGAAGAATCCCAGTGCAAAAAAAAACCAAGGATTTTCAAGGAGAGACAAAAAAGGAATGAAGAGGAAGAAGAAGAAATCCCCTTGGAAGTCATCGGCAATGAAGCATTCTCTATTGACTGATGGAGGCAGAAGGAAAAGGAATTTTGTGATATAAGAGGTGACTGGCTTTTCTTGAGTCTAACCATCGGTATCTTGAACTTTAATTCTTTCTCTCTCTCTCTCTCTCTCTCTCTCTCTCTCTCTCTCTCTCTCTCTGGCAATCAACCAAATCCTGGCACGAAGAAAGCTAAGTGGGCTAAGCGGGTAAGTCACGGTTGTTACAAGTTTCTTGGACGAGGGTTCGATTCCTGGCCGGTCAAAAGCTATTGTCTTTGATTTGTTTCATCTGGGGCTCTGATCCCGATGTCGGTAAGAGAATCGTGGCATTAATGTATCGAAATATATGGCCTCTATATATATATATATATATATATATATATATATATATATATATATATATATATATATATATTATATATATATATATATATATATATATATATATATATGAATGTAAATTATTAGGATCATATTATTTTAAGTTGATTGCCATCCTGTTCGTAATTCCTTCATCAATAGCATGTTGGCCTCGGATAGAGGTTTATTGAGTCAGCTTATTCATGAGAGAGAGATGCTGACCGAGGTAGGTCCGCCCTTTTGCACGTTATCTCTCTTTTAAGCATTTATTCAAACAGAAATGTGTTGTCTGTTAAAACGACCATTACAATATTCAGGAAGTGATATACAACATACAACTAAAACAGCCGATGAGACTTTTATGTACGTTATTTTGAGATTCTTTAATTGTCCATCGTGTATGACTTGATCGATGTCTTATCTGGTTGATCTGATGATCAATAACACATGTTATTAATAACGCCATGCTCTCTCTCTCTCTCTCTCTCTCTCTCTCTCTCTCTCTCTCTCTCTCTCTCTCTCTCTCTCTCTTCAATAATTATGCATATACATCCCTTCTCAAAACATTTAAAGGTTCTCTATCCAATTTATTTACCCAATCCATTGTGTCTGTGACAGTCAAACCCTTTAGAGAAATAATAAGGCTTTTAGTCTGTTCTGACAATGTTTTAATCAGATCAGATCATGTTACAAAAAACGAATTTCCAAAGAAACAAAATCAATGACGTCCAAAGACATTCATCTGTGTCAAACTTGGATGGTTGCTGCTCTGGTTATGAATCTGTACTTTTGTAGGGCCATAAAACACGTGAAATGAAATAAGGATGAGCTCTGAGGAAGGGGGGGGGCAAAAGATGAGCTCTAAGGGAGGGAGGGAGGGAGGGAGGCAAATGTTTCATACAGAGAAAGAAGCAGAGCAGCGGAACTCACTCACTCACTCGAAACAACAAAAACATCGATGATTTAATGTTATGGAAGTTGCCATGTTCTCAGTTACTCTGAAGGTGGAAACGCTTAGCTTATCGCCAGAAGTGAAGGGGTATGACATGCCTCTAAATACGCCAGAGTAAGACATTAAAAATTGCCTACACGCAGTGGCGATTCTAGGACTCTGAAAGTGGGGGGGCCACTTCAGGGCCAATATAAATTTTGGGGGGGCATTTATTGTTGGTGGCTAGGTGGCACTCTGAAGACAATATTATGTCATTAATGAAATAACAAATGACAATAATAACACCTCATTACTTTCATAACTTGCATTTGTAAAACATATACATGTATGCCTACACAAACATTATGATAATGGAGGTTATTCGTATTACTTAAAAAAATATATATATGTATTTCTTGTAATATATTTTTAACAAAATCGCAAAAATATGGCAAAATATCTTCAAAACAAAATGAATCATGAGTTATGAATGTAATGTAAATATTATGTGATATTAAAACCCCATGCAAGCATGCATGAAGTAATGCAGTGTTGCCAACAGGGCGAGTTTCCCTTTCCTGAGGTGAAGTAGATTATAGTACGTATATTTAGTGCAGCTTAATTCTACGATTATCATGCCGGCTATCAAATTCATCAACAAAACAGTCTAAATCAATTCCCTCGGCACGTGCACTTTCAATGGACAGTAATGCGATATTAGCTCAATCTAGCACTGGTCATGGAATTTCTGAGAAATGTTTTCACTAATTTCATTTTTGAAAAACTTCTCTCACAAGAAGCACTGGTACAGAAAGAAGAGTGACAGATATTAACAATAGTTTGTACAAACAGTCAAATGCAGCCTTATAAGGACTAAGGAATGACAGGAATTGTGTAATGGATGTAGGCTGTATTGGCTCTTTCGTGAGTAATTTCTTCACCAGAGGGATCTCATATTGTAAATCATTTTGACTGACCGAGTATGCCATTGCATATGCCTTCAAGTCTTCTGTCTAACAAGAATGTCTGTCCTCCAGGACAGAGAGCTGAAATACCACAGAAAATTGCATTTGACTCTTTGGAGAAACGACGGTCTAATTCACTAATTAAGCAGTCTAGGACTTCATAGAAAATCCTGATGTGTTGCACATGACATGGAACAGAAGATCCTTGACCACTTGTTTTCAAAACACGATAAATCCATCAAGCTTACGAGGTTTCTTTACCCGTTTTCTTGTTGTTGTTGGTGTAATGCAGCATTTCCTGCAGAGTTCATTAACCTTCTCAGAGTAATGGTCATTCAAGTCAGAGTTGCGTACATTAACTAAATGTTCATGGAGTGACGAAATTAGATTGCTGCTTTTCCTAGGTCTGCTTGTTTATCCTGTAGCTGTGTAGACACTTTATTAACTTTTCCAAGAATATCTGTGAAAAATTGCAATAAGTAAAACAAACTCTGCATCAATCTGGGCAAGCAATACCGCGAGCGGATACAGCTCGGGCACCAATGTCATCTTCAGAAATTTCCTTCAAAAGTCTCATTATGCATTGCAGACGGAGTAGAGCATTTTCACACGAAGTGGCCCGACACCACCACCTTGTGTCACTGAGATGCTGCAGTTCTCGTACTTGTTCTTTAGGCAACATTTCACGCTGTATCAAAATGAATTTCTCATGAACTACCGAGTTACTAGCAAAGATATAGAGTTCTTCAAGCAAACTAAAGAATTCAGCAGCTTCGGGTACATACTTTGCAACATTTATCAACACTAAATTGAGCCTGTGTCCATAGCAGTATATGTAAATGCAAAGGAGCTTTATCACGAATTCTTTTCTGAACACCACTAATCCCTCCACTCATCACTGATGCCCCATCAAATCCTAATCCTACAAGAGAAGGTTTGTAATCCAACCCCCAGTTTATCCAAACTCTTCAAAATAATATCTGTGATAGAGGCAGCATCAACAAGTCCATCTGAGTGAAAGAAATGAAGCACTCCTGAATACAATTTGCTATTTCATCATAAAATCTAATAACTAATGCCAACTGCTCTGCCTTACTAACATCCTTGGCTTCATCAGCTTGAACAGAAAAGTAATGACATGACCTAACTTTTTCTGCAATTTCTTCCTTCACCATACATGCAAGTGTGTCAATCATCTCATTCTGTATTGCAGGACAAGTGTAGTTTCATTTTTTGGACCACTTTCTACTCTATCAGCTATAATAGGATCACGTTTAGCAGTGAATCTGAGAATCTTACGAACATTTCCTGGATTCAGTTCATCATCACCTTCTCTATGTCCTCTCTGCGAAATGTCTTGTGTTACAGTCAACAGGATTATTTCACCTAATGTCTTTATGTAATGACGATTTTCAAGAACTTTCTTCTGGTATGCCTCACTTATACACTGAGCAATTGATGTTTTATCAGCTTTATTTCGTTGATAGTCCGCCCATGCAATACAAGAAGTTTTGTGGCACTGAAGAGGAAATGTGCTTTTCGATGGCACCATCTTTTTCATGTGCTTTCTTCCATCGTCTAAAGCCACTCTTTATGAATGCTTCATCTGCATTGCCATATGTTGGTGGAGCAAAGTGCCTGCATGCAAAACAGAACATTGCATCTCGTTCTTTAGAATATTCAGCCCATTCATATTTGTCGAACCAAGCCCCCACAAAAGACCGAGCATGAGACTTTCCTTCACTATGCCTTGGATACTCTTTTAATCGTACCTGAATAGGATTCTCAGAAGCAGATTGAGAAATGTCAGCTGGTGCAGAATCTTCCTTTTTCTGTTTCTTTGTTGGATGATCATGTGAACTTGATCTTGCAGGATTGCCAATACTTTCACGATCACAGTCTCCCTCTGACTTCTTAGCAGGTTTATCAGATTCAAGGTTTACTGTCAATGGTGTATCACATTCACTGCGTTTTTTAATTACAAATTTATCCATGATTGTCTATAGTACAATAAAATTATCTGTGATAGTAAGTTCTGAAAAAAAAATAAATTAAATCAAATAATCACACGTAATTCACAATTAACACAACACACCTGTCACCACAGAAAAATGTGATAAAATTTGCGGTTTTGCCGACTACCGACTGGAAGAATAGAAGATGATGACAGCACGCACACACACACACTGTCACACACACACATACACACACACACACACACACACCCACACCCACATATATATATATATATGTGTGTGTGTGGGTGTGTGTGTGTGTGTGTATAACATGTATACAGTATAATAAATATATGCACATATAGGCCTACACTATCACTGCCAACATTCACGAATCACAAAAATTATGATAAAATTAGGCCTAGACGATTTTTATTATTATAGGAATTGTTTTCTATGTAAAAATAAAATGGGGTTAATTGTCACCGACTCACCAGCTACTTGTATTTTGGCCTATTTAGTTATTTTCTTTCAAATATGGCTAACGACAATATTTATAATTGGCTTTTGTCAGATCTGTTTGTGAAAAGGTTAACACTGGGTTGAAGGGTTAAAACTTAAGTTGGGATATAGACCTACATCATATAACAAAAAAATTAGTGTACATTGTTTGCTACTTTACACCCGCCTGTCAGATTCTTCTCATTCTTTTTCTAAGATTTCGTATAATTATTTTTTTACTCTATTTTCGTATCCGCTTCTTATGTGAAACACCCACATACTGTACATAAAGATCGAATATCTCATAGCCACTAGTCTACTCCCACTTTGTATGCGACGAAATAATGAATACCACTTATGCTCAAATGCACTTATGCACAAATAATTATGCTTTAGACACTCAATAAGACACTAATCGGGTAAAAACTGACTTGACCGGCTCACAGTCTCACAGAAACGGACTACATGTACTGATCACATCATCACATCATACATGGAAGAAACATACGCGTCACACAAACACAAGCGGGCGAGGAGGACGGAGGTGTAAAAAAAATTCCAATAATTTTAATCTAGCAACGTTACCATCTTTTTTTTTTTTTGTGATTACGTCTAGTTATTGTGATAGGATGGGATATTTGAGTGTATATATAGTATACTGTATAATTTATAAGGTATATATTTATATTATATATTATATTATATTATTATATATGCCTAAACTAAGCTTATTTAGAATTAGGATATGGAAACAAAAACTGGGGGGGCCAAGCTGGGGGCCAGCCAAAAAACTGGGGGGGGCCATGGCCCCCACTGGCCCCCCCCCCTAGAATCGCCACTGCCTACACACATACGTACACACATGCGCACACACACAGTGAGAAACTATATTAGATTTATGTACGGTACTAAGACATGTTTTATTTATTATTATTATTATTATTATTATTATATCATATGTATATATATATATATATATATATATATATATATATATATATATATATATATATATATATATATATATATATATATATGTTCATATATATATATATATATATATATATATATATATATATATATATATGTATATATATAAATATATATATAAACACACACAGACACACACACACACACACACACACACATATATATATATATATATATATATATATATATATATATATATATATATATATATATATATATATCCAAATTGTAAGTAAAAGGAAACTAATTATTTCCTAATCATTTATTCTACATTCAATAATTGTTATCAAAGTTTTTATTTGAATGCAAAGATACATCCAGTAACTATGAATAAAGACAAAGTTTAATTACCCAGAAAAAATATATATTCCATCGATCCAATTTCATTCTATTAGTAAGGGAAACCTAAATGAAAATAAACAGAAAGGTAAAATATTGTGAAAAACTATTATTGGGCTTTTGTGCGGAGCTTGTGTTTCATTTATCATTGGGGCATACTGCTACAACGACTTGGGATATTTGTTAACTAAATAAACAAAGGACCTTGTTTTTTCTCTCTCTTGTAAAGTGTGGAATTATGATTTATTTTCTTCGCGGGGAGAGAAACTACAAAATATGATCCTCCGTGAAAAGAAATATATATTTCCATGTTGTTATATTGCGAGGCTTTTGCAAAAGTTCTTTTGAAATATGGTCAGTGGCGTTTGTAACAAAGGAGATTATTTGTCGTAGAAAGAATATCTTTTTAATGACTCCTCGTAGAAAGAAACTCCTGTTTCTTTGTAATAGATAAAATTCTATCACTCTTACATATAGATAAAATGATAAGTTCCTAAATGATAAACTAGAACTGTTTTTTTATACGTTGTTTTTATCAATGGTGTGATGTTCATTGTTGTTGAGGTAATTGATGTTTTGCAAAGGGGGTTGTACTGTAAGTTGGTGTTGTTGATGATGAGAATTGATAAGGTGTTGGTGGTGATGGAAATCTGAGTAATACACTTTGTTGCTCATCAAACAAGTCATTGTTAACTACAACAATTATTGTTATTGTTATATACATTGCTGGTCATCATTCTACTTTTCTTTATATATATATATATATATATATATATATATATATTATATATATATATATATATATATATATATATATATATATATATATATACAGAGAGAGAGAGAGAGAGAGAGAGAGAGAGAGAGAGAGAGAGAGAGAGAGAGAGAGAGAGTATTAGTGTACGCGACCTGTCGAAAAGGACGACTAGATATTTACATAGATTCAACCCTTCCCTCCCTCTCCCCATTTCCTAGTCTTCATCTGACGAGGTCTCGTACTATTCTTCCGATTTCCCTATTTCCTGTCCTCGTTTGGCAATTTTTTTCTGTTGAAACCCTTGGGCTTAGCGCATTTCGCTTTTCGAACTAGGGCTGTAGCTTAGCAAGTAATAATAATAATAATAATAATAATAATAATAATAATAATAATAATATTTCTGAGGCTCACCTGATGGAAAGAAAGCTACCATTTTATAGATTGCTTCGCTTTTTAATTATGGCTTATTTCGGTATTTTCTCCTCAATATTTACTATTTATCAAAGTTAAGGGAAACAATATTCGATGAATTGAGAAGATAATAGTTGAGTATAAGATACTTATTGATGAAAAGGAAACCTTATCAGAGAGAGAGAGAGAGAGAGAGAGAGAGAGAGAGAGAGAGAGAGAGAGAGAGAGAGAGAGAGAGAGAGATAAATTTATCAGTAAGGAGACAATAAAATTAGTCTTTCGTTTTAATACTACCGGGATTTACCATCGGTCATGTAGATGTATATTTATTTATGTGCTTCGAATGTTCAACTCCTAGTGGATGTCTTATTTATTTAGGATCATTCACCGAGTGGGAAGAAGGAGGGACTATTTCCTTCCTAAGGACACTTCTATCGCCTGCATAATCCAAACAAACAATCGCCTTGGAGTCTCAGCGATAATACTGATAAACCTTTAGCGATATTGCTTTTATCAATCCATAGTGAATGAAAGTGAAATCGGTCAAATGACCCCTTGACCTCAGAAGAAGTTACATGGGAGAACTCGGAGTGATTGCCATCGATAGATATTTCTTTTTGTGGTTGGTATTTGTATTTTGTAATGATCGATAAAATTACAATGTGATTTTTAGTCATTTATATGTATTGCATTTTTCCCATTGTTTTTCCATTTACCCTCTTCCCCTTTTTTCCCATATCGGTAAACAATCACATGAAAGATAGATTTGGGAAAATTAGACTTGGGAGAGCAACTCGAGCAACAACTGGTTTGGGACTTGAAAATTTCTTTAATTTTTTAGAGGCAGAATCAGCAAAGATTTGAAAGTGTGATTCTGATCATCTGATTTAATAGGAAGGAAAATAGGTAATTTTATTCGACAATGAAAGAGAGAGAGAGAGAGAGAGAGAGAGAGGAGAGAGAGAGAGAGAGAGAGAGAGAGAGAGAGAGAGAGAGAGAGAGAGAGAGAGAGAATTAGCTTCAGGAAAAATCTAAGTCTAATGAAATTAAAATTTATCATTCTATTAGCCCTAAAAGGCCCCCATTTGAATATTCAGACATCAAAATACATTTTTTGTGGCTTAGGGTATAGGAGAAATTTCTCACGAAATCGCAAGAAAGGCCTACCATTGGTTAATATTGCATTGAAAAGACAGGAAAAAATATAATGCAAGCTGTATAAATCACTTTACCTGATTGAAATATTATCCTAATGAAAGAAAATTCATATACTTCGATATATATATATATATATATATATATATATATATATATATATATATATATATATATATATATATATATATATGTGTGTGTGTGTGTGTGTGTGTGTGTGTGTGTGTGTAAATACCTGCATCCCTATATCTTGTCTTACACTGAATCTTATTCTATAAGAATTCTTCTCCTGAAGGAGATTGACTGACACCTGCAGAAGTTGGGGATTTCCCGCAACTCAGTCTGAGGGATTTTGTTGGACTGAAAGGGATTAGACCACACGGTTTGTATATTAGGGATTATAATCCACGAATTATGTAAAGCCCCGGAGAGAAGAAGCCGGGTCATTCAAAAACTCTTGAATTAGTATCTTAGTCGATTATTGCTTGTTTAAATCAATTACCATAAGTTCGTTTAACATGACAAAAGCTCGTATAGCAATATCATGGACTCTCTCTCTCTCTCTCTCTCTCTCTCTCTCTCTCTCTCTCTCTCTCTCTCTCTCTCTCTCTCTCTCTCTCTCTAAGACATGCTAAAATAGCTGGACTAATCTTACAAAGTCACCTCTCATTTTTATTCAAATCATCATCATCATCATCATCATCTCCTCCTCGCCTATTGACGCAAAGGGCCTCAGTTAGTTTTCGCCAGTCGTCTCTTTTATTCAAATAGCATAAGGGAAATGTAATTATTAAACAAATTAAGATATGTAGAAGACAGAAAGTGATAACTTGAATAAGCAGAGATGTCAAATATGATTGAAAAGAAAAGATTCCCCAATAATCAGAAATATGAGGAATGATAATAATTAAAAAAAAAGATACGAGGTCTAATAATTGACCTTGACAACATTCATTCACTGTATTTATTTGCGGCAAGGTCATCTGATGTGGCCATTATTAAATGATCAAAAAGTTTATTGTAACATATTGCAATATTAGTTCTCGAAAAGTATTTAGATAATACATTTGATTTACCAAAGTAAAATTCCATATTTTTTTCTTTTATTTACCCATAATTGTCGTTAGCTAAGCCTCCAGTGTGAATTCATTATGAATGTTAGTGTATGAGAGAGAGAGAGAGAGAGAGAGAGAGAGAGAGAGAGAGAGAGAGAGAGAGAGAAAAGAGTAGTATTCTTCTTAAGAACATGACGACAGACAATTATATCCCACATTTTATCAGTCTTGGGTCTAAGACCTAAAACTTTCTCTCTTCCGGCTTCACTTTTGACGACTGACTCTTTTCAAAGGAGAGAGAAAAAAAGCACTTTCTCTCATTTTTCTTTTTCTAAAGCAATTATTTCACATATGAATTTCTCTTCTTGTAAACAACGCAGGACATACCATGATGCTAATTGCTTCCTTGCTTCCTTTCGTGTGTCGTTTCTCTTGATAATATCTGCAAAACAATCTTCGTATTTTCTTCTTATTTTCCTTCTCTTCTCTCCAGTCATTTCTTCATTTTCACCCTCTGCTTATTCCCCTTTACCAGTCATTGCTTTCTTGCCCCAGTCATCAGCCTTGGTCAATTTCTTACAGCTATTCAGTCATTCCTTGTATTTTCCCTTCATATCTTTTTATATCGATTAGGAACACTAGTAACTAAAAATAATTAAACACTCATGAAAATACACCAAGAAAGAAAGAAGAAAAGGTAAATAGGGAAACATTTTATCAATTTTTTTTCTTATTGTGTGCCTGGTAAGCAGTAAACTATAGCTGATCACAGACAGAGGTGGAGTGAGGATGGATGAACGAAAAAACACTCATTTGGTCTTATCAAAGTTCCATACAAAAGTGAACCTTCGTTTCCAATGCAAAAAAAGCAGAATCAAAAGCAGGACAGCCTTGTCCAGCAGGCAATCCTTCCTCTCCCCAACCAGGCAAAGTTATGCGTCATCAGAGGTGAGAAATTTAGTTCACATTTATAGAATGACCTTTATTTCACCCCCGAACCTGACGAGGTTATATATTTGTTACTGTATTTTACTTGATTGTTAGTCGACGATTGTGCATTGAAGTTATTATAAACAAAGGCAAAATAAGAAAATAAACACAACGTAATTGCGCATACCCGTATAAAATGTCAACCATCACTGAGCTATTGATCGGTTGGGACAGGAGGCGCAAACTTTATCATTATTACTTGACAAATCGATTTTGTTTATGGTGAAGTTGTTGTTTATCTTGGTCTGAAATACGATCATATGAAGCTAGTTTCATAATTTAAGAAATATGGTTTAGTTTTTAGAAGTGAAGCCAGTTGGGAAGCAACACAGCTTTCAGATTCAGTCTTACGTTAAACTAAGGATGTGGCAGTCTAAGGGGGGGGGGGGGCATTGGGGCGTAGCCCCCCCCCACCCCCACCCCCCTGTAGGTAAGGATATGGCTCCTAGGTTAGGTTAAATGAGGAATCTCATTTTAGAGATGGTGTTATTTAGTTTGTTTCCCTTTAAAGTGTTGTTTTCCAGTCATAACTTTTGAAATCTTACTACAAAGGCTTCCGGCTATGTGAAACCATTCACATGCTTCACATACACACACATACGAAAATACACCGAAAGAAAGCGAAGTTGTTTACATTTTCAATGACAGATCGTTTCTAAAGAAAAATATTGCAAAATCAAATGCTATTATGGAGGTATTCTCTGAAATATCAGGAGAGAGAGAGAGAGAGAGAGAGAGAGAGAGAGAGAGAGAGAGAGAGAGAGAGAGAAAGCATACTATTCATCATGGTAATCTTGTTTGTTATAAAATTGCTGAGCAACGGTTAACAGTTTTGCTTAGACTACGTTCTTTAGAATGATGAGATGACGTCATCTTTAAGGTGAAAATGAAGGAATCCCAGGTCGTGTTTACATCCTTCTCTGCTCTGTAGTGTTGTTGTTGTTGTTGTTGTTGTTGTTGTTGTTGTTGTCGTGAATCGAGATTGCCTTGTTTCAAATCGAGTTGTTTAATCCTATCACTTTGCGAAAAACAGCAAATTAATTGTCAAATCTGTTGTCCCGTTTTATCTGTCTTATCGAATATCATTGAAATAAAACTAAACTCGGATATCAAACAGACTTTTCAAGGTTTAGTTTTAAGTCAGGCAATTTATATCCTGAGTATACAATTACAGAATTAAGATCAAATAAGAGGAAAAGGTTATGTTTGTTCAGAAGGGAAAGTTCAGTCAAGACCAAGAGGCATCTCAGTGTTATGAGGACAGAGGAAAGATGTACAGCAGTCTCGAATTAGAAGAAATTCTAAAGGGGTTTTACTTAACACACTTTTGTATACAACGATCGGAAAGACACATTCACCATTCATTCTCCACTGGAAGACAGCAGTGAGTCTAACAGGTAAAGACATTGAAAGGCTGAAAACGATAGAAAAAAAGTTATTTGGGAAAATATGACTCTGCAAAGATATTGTCACATTAATTAATAGAAGAAAGGGATGTGAGTCTTATGAAAACAAGTGTGGGAGATTAGAAACAACACTGTATGGAAAAGATAACCAACAGAAAACAAGAAAAGGAAATTGTGGAAAGCACCAATAAAGTAAAGTATTAACAAGAGTTACACCTAAATAACACATGTATCAAAGAAATGGAAAAAAAAGACAAAAATCAAAACCAGACAATTAAATGCTTATAAGGAGAAAGGAGACTTGGGAAAGAAGGAGCTCAGAGATATCGAGGAAATAGGAAGGAGTAATTAAAAAGGAAAACTAGTGAGACTAAGCTTTTGCTTCAATAATATTTCTCAAAAGTAAACATCAGAGTAAATTAGCACTAAAATCTGGTATATGACGAACAGCAGTACAGACAGCAATGTCCATGTCCTTAACCTAGGAGATTATTATTCTTTTGCAATATACATCTGAGTAATACTGTAAATAATGTCTACTTTGAGATCTTCTGCCTTCTTCACTCACTTTCATAAGATAATAAACTTTTTCAAGCACAATTGGAAATTAAGATACACGAGGTCAAGAGGGAAGCCGAAAATACCATCATCATCGCAAATCAAGGGTCGAAGATGACCTCAAATGACCCTTGGATGGGTCTTAACTAGAAGAAGTGATATTCAAGACACTATTAGTAAGAGGGCTTTGAAGCTTTAAGGCTACATTTTGGAACCTGTTAAGAAGTAATGTTTCCTTTTAATGACTCTCTCTCTCTCTCTCTCTCTCTCTCTCTCTCTCTCTCTCTCTCTCTCTCTCTCTCTCTCCAAACTTGCACTAGGAAAAGGAACAGAGAAGTTGTGGAGATCAATCTTTTGTAATGTAACTGTTTACATATTAATTCACGGTTATATTTTATTGGAACTCTTATTTAAAGCTTATTTCTTTTGTCTTTAATCAATGAAAGAAAGCTAAAAAATGCTCTAAATAATTGATAATATAAGAATAATTTTACTTATCCCTTCATCCACACGAATCAAAGTCATATGAAAAAAAAAAGAAGATTATAGCACTAAATAATGTTTCATGTAACTATTGAACTATGCGTCATTTAAAAGCGAAGAATAACGAAAAGCGAACCATTGAGTTAAAGTGTGCTCTGTATAATCTTCTATATTTGTTTACTAAAACATTTAACTTACATGTAAGGTGTCTGTCTGTCTGTCTGTACTGAGATTCAGTCTGTTTCCGTTTGGACATCAACCAAGCTTTAACATACTTTTGTACAAATCCTGTTCTTCTGAAAACATCAAGATTTTTATGCGCGGTTATAGTTCATTCACAGAATTGATGGATGATTTGTAAAATGAGACTTTGAATGACTCGTTCATGGCTTAATGAAATTGGAATAGGAGGAATGTGATCAATTAAGCATCTTCGCTACTTTGGCTGTCTTCTTCTTACGGACTTATTCAGAGGTGAATTGATCTTCGTTGTGTGTGTACAGCCTCTCATCATTTCCAAAACTAATCTCCTTGCCCTAAGGATATGTTGTCCATAGAATCAAGGTATCCTTTAAATCATCTAAAAGAAATATATATAATCATTCTAATAAAAAGAAATCATATTTTTTATAATTAACTCCTCCGTCTTCCCGTTATCGACTGCAATATAGGGCGGAACATTCTATAGTAAACTGAGAGCTATTATAAAATAGTTCCATGGAGTATTGACAGTAACTCCTTGCAGCGATTGACAGGATCTGTCGATGAAGGCAAAGACCCGTCTCTATGATTTTGTTAACGAGAGAGAGAGAGAGAGAGAGAGAGAGAGAGAGAGAGAGAGAGAGAGAGAGAGAGAGAGACCTTGAGAAAGTGAAAAAATTAAATAGTTTGTGTAGCATTTCATTGATGACAAACGAATTTTAAAAGCCCTTTGATTTTTTATCAGAGAATGGAATAAGAGCTGAAAGATATTTCGTACTGTATTCCCATCACCATAATAAATCATGTATTATAAGAAGTTACCATTGTAAAATTTTGAAATCATTATAAAATCCCTTTAAAGAGATCCTGTCTGTGAATTGACCTATGTTGTTGATAAATCGAATGACATTTGAAGAGAGACAACAATACATTTCAAAAATAAATCTGCTGGAAAATGGAGTAGTTTTAGACATAACCCTGATTTAACAAACTTTTAGGCTAATAGCGTTGATTATAAAACATGTAATCTTTATTTATTCCACAAATATGTGTTGATGGAACTGTTCCAGAACCTGTAATCAATTCAAGTCTCTTTGTGACTGACTGATGGAAGGGAACATTCAAAATTGATGATGCTCTCTCGTATATCATTAATTAAGGAAATGTTCAACCCGAATAAGCTTTTGGAAATGTATCATTGATAATTGTCTGAATGTCTGTCTCGCCATTCGTCTGGTCTTTATTTAGAAGTCATGTTGTAATTGAGAGCAAATTCTTGATTGGTACATTGAAGCACCTCATTTGTTTTGTTATCTTATGGTACTTGATTGCTTGCACTGATTTATCATTATATTGTGATGCTACTTTACTTATGCAATTAATGAACATCTCATTTTACTATCAAACTATTTGGACGTATTTTCTCGTCTATAATGTTAGAGATAATTATTATGAATAAAATATATTTCATTGTCCCCAAACAACAGCAAAGTATGTATTTTCATTCAATATATCAGGTTGAACAAAATAAAAAATAGTCTTAGAAACAGATAGATCAAATCTAAAGTTATATATTTCCCATTTCCGGTGATTCATTAAAGGGTAAAAGCTAAAAACGAGAAATGAATAAATATATCTCTAATACTTAGGGTTAGAACTCATCAATAATCTTATTGTTAATGCGAAGTAAAATTGACACTTGTCTCTTGTGGCGCAGACAATGGAATAATGCGTATTAGAGTTCCTGGACTTTGAACGTAGCCTACTAATCTTCAAAACTGTCCATTTTCACTATTTGGATTCAACAAATTATATTTTCTGCATCGGAAAATAAAGATTTGGTCTTGGTTCCAAGCAAGGTCCTTTAATGGGAGAGGTCGGCTCATCAGTGAGGTACGCGCATGTGGGCGGAGCTTTTGTGACGTCGTTTATCGGTGACGGTGGCTGAGGTTTGACCTGACTAGACGTAGTCTTATTTGATATCTGTCACATTCATTAACTTCCAGCAGCCATGCCTTCCAATTGTGCTGTATTTGGATGCCATAATAAGAGCAAAAAGACCATTAATATGGGCATTCGTTATTTTACTTTCCCAAAAGAAGAAAATACGAAGAAGAAATGGATGCACGCTCGTAAACGCGCAGACGATGTTAACTGGAAGCGTGCTCTAATTTGTTCAGTCCATCTTAATGCAGAGGACTATGCTGATGACATGAAGTACCGACTTCTGGGAATTGAAAAAACAAAAAATCAACGTCCACTGAACGAAGAGGCTATTCCATCCCTTTTTTTACCCAATGGTAAGTTACAAGTTGAGCAATTTGCCAAAAACCTGCATGATACATTTCTTCCCTTCAACTCTATTTTCCTAAAATATTTTACTGGCTGTGACACCTAGATTATGAAAAGTAAATTGCATTAGACTATCAAATTAAAGTCCTCTGCCATTGTCTTTAAGTGATGATTAAATATATGGAAAATATTAAGTTCTTTGTTCTTTAATTGATTGATTTGAGGTTTTCTGGCATCCTGGCGTCTAAGGTCATTGACGCCGAAATTATAAATTGTTGTGATTTCATAAAATCTGAAATGCAACACTGTCTTTTTAGGTCAATGTGTATCTGAAATGGAAGAGGAGAGATGTGCACGAGTCATAAAGCGAGGACTGAAGAGGACAGCCCAGGAAATGCTATTTGAAATAGAGAATTCTAATTCAGATACCAATGAAGTTTCTCCAGAAGTCTCTGTTCAAGAAATTATTCCACAGCCTGAAGAAAGTTCCGAACAAAATAGAATTAAACAAGCAGAGGAAGTTGAGGAGCTGAAGAAAAAGATAGAACATTTGGAAAAGAACAATCAAGAACTCCTGGAACTGGTTAGTTTAGAAGTGACAGAGCCTAGGTTCACATTAACTGAAATAAACAAGTTATTTCAACCTGTGCTAAGTACAACAACACCGATAAAATCTCTCATAATAATAAGTCAATGGAGCGATGAAGACATATCGTTAGCTTTCACTCTCAGAAGCATAAGCACCAAATGCTATTCATATTTGTGAACTAAAAGAGGATTTCCTCTGCCATCAAAAAGTACACTGAATAAACGAACACAAAATCTCAAAAGTGAGCTGGGTTTTTTGCATTCGGTTCTGCCACTGATGAAGGCAAAGTCAGAAACAATGACAGAAATTGAAAAAAACTTGCCGTTATTTCATTTGATGAAATGAATATTTCTAGTAAGGGATGGACGTTTCATATGAACCTCATGATAAAGTTCAAGTGGTTATGTTAAGAGGCTTGACGGCAACCTGGAAGCAACCCATATACTACCAATATGATGACTCTAATGTGCATAAAAAACTGACTGGTATTGTAAATGTTGAAAAGGCTGGATTTGCCGTCGTGGCAATTGTCCATGATCTTCGATCTACTAATTTGAGGGTTTGGAAAGAATTCGGGATTGATCCCCTTAACCCAGAAAAAGTCTTTTTAAAAATCCATGTGCTGACAGGAATATCTTCATATTTGCTGATGCTCCCCATATGATAAAGTTAATTATAAATCATTTTCTGGATCACGGTTTTCTTATGGAAAATGGAAATAGCGTATCTGATGCCTGTGTCCGTGAAATGCTAATGAAAACCGTATCAGAGTATGCCTTAGCATGTAAAATTAATAAAACACATTAATGTAAGTGGCTTACAAAGACAGCCTGTAAGTATGCTGCACAGCTACTTTCAAAGTCATGTGATAAGGCATTGTATTTTTTAGGAGAAAGGGGCTTTAATGGAGAGGAACAATTAGAAGGAAACTGCCGATTTTATAGCTACAGTGAATGAATGGTTCGATGTCATGAATTCTTCTATGATGTTAGGAGACATAAAAGCCCGCAATGCATTTGTGAGAGATTTGGATAGCCAGAAAAGTGTTCTAAAAAGAATGGTTGATGCTAGGCTGGGAATGAGGGTAAAAAATCCAAAATTTAATTGCCTTTACAAATTCCAAAAAGGTGTGATATTATCTTGTCACTCAATGATTGGGCTATAAAACATGCTAAAACAGCCAGGACATTTCTTTTATTATGACAAGGAGATTGAATCAAGACTGTCTTGAAATTTTTTTTGGGATGTATTAGGCAGATGAGGGGTTCTCATGATCATCCCGATGCAGTAAATTTCAAGTACAGATTGAAAAACTTTTTGCTAAGTAGGGATATTGAACTTGTTAGCGATAAGGCAAATGAAAACCTTGATCCGTTATCCCATGAAATGGTATCATCTGAACGTGATGGAAATGGACCTGATAAATCTTTCAATGACAGGGAACTGGCCTTAGAAATATGTATGACAAACATCATTTTTAGAGACCTTTAATTTGATGTGGATCTTAAGAATGACGAAATGTTCCCTGAGGAAACAGAATTTGCCAAATGTCAGAAATCCATTGACACCACAGAATCTGTTATCGAGGAATAGTCCTTAAGATATATCGGTGGATATGTAGTGAAAAAAGATTTTGTTTAAATATCCAAATTTAGTGTATATTGTTGATAGTAGGACGTCAGCGACATGGGCCCATTATATAAGTGAAGGAAAACTCTATGCACCATCCGACGATTTTTTTTTTCTAAACTAAAAATTTGTAGAGAAATTTCTTGAGCAATGCATGGGTATGGGCTTAGACCAGGAACAGAATGCATAAAAACAATGGCTGCTGAAATGAAATCTGCTGTCACTGGTGTTCCTGACGAGGTTGTGGAATTTTTGACCAAAATATCAGTGTTTTTTAGAATGCGGCACCTCAACAACATTATCGACATAAGTAAAAAGAAACAGATGACTTGCAGGAGTACAGTAAGGAAAACCATGAAAACAACAACTTAAATTTTCCTCCTGGGGTGCACACCTGGCTCGGTGAGAAACAAACTCATGCTTATCTGAATTCCATCACTATTAAACTGTCATATTTGTTCTGTTAATCTGTTAGGATTAAAATGAGAATCCTTAACTGGTTGTGTAGGATGTAGTACCAATGACAACTTTCTCTACATTAATCTATACCTCTTTGGTTAAGGTTAAGTGGCAGTCAATACATTACAGTATTTGTGTTCCCTTTTAAGATACATCTATACCCTATGACTATGTTTAGAAGCATCAGAATATTATTAAACTTTGATGTAAGGTCTACCCTAAGGATAATCTGTACTTTAATAAAAAAATAGAAATAAAATATTAAGGAGTGCTTTTATTTTGGAAAGGTATCCTTGCATCGTGTTACTACGTATACCTGTCAGTCAATGCTGTCAAGGGAGACTATAGAGGTCTGACGTCATGCGCAGACGGAACGTATTTTCGCTCGCTGATGAGCCGACCTCTCCCATTAAAGGACCTTGGGTAAAGCAATATAAAACCTGATAATCCAGTAATGAAAACTCTCAGCAAATCCATTGTAAAATTAAGTAAAAGAACCGCCAACGTTTATGATAATACATATCATGATATGGAATCCGGGCCCTCCATCAATAATAAAAGAGGGAGAGAGAGAGATTGTTAATAAATTTATTACTCCCGAAGACATCAAACAATATATATATATATATATATATATATATATATATATATATATATATATATATATATATATATATATATAATATATATATATATATATATATATATATATATATATATATATATATATATATATATATATATATATATATATATATAGAGAGAGAGAGAGAGAGAGAGAGAGAGAGAGAGAGAGAGAGAGAGAGAGAGAGAGAGAGATTTCAAATGTTTTTGTCAGTAATAGATTGTATTTTTTGTTTTTGTCATTAATAGATAGTATTTTTTATTTATTTTTTTTTTTGTTAAAAGAATATCATAAGTAAAGAAGATTAGGAATTTAAATGTAGAATTTTGAAATTCTCAGAAGTTGAAAATACTTTTGGAAAATTAATTTATCTATTTTGATATTTGTTAATGAAAGATTACCCATTGTACTCTATTTCTATAAAAGGGGATTTACATGTTATGAAACTTTTCCGAAGGACCCGTCTCTCTCTCTCTCTCTCTCTCTCTCTCTCTCTCTCTCTCTCTCTCTCTCTCTCTCTCTCTCTCTCAGTCAAGATCTTGCTAAACTAAAAGCGAAGTGGAATTAGTTTAGTGGAGTCTGAGTGTTTAGAAATGGAATTAACTATCTAGTCATCTCCAATTGTTACCGCTCTAACCTTCAGTGGAGAATAAAGACAGAAATATTCACTATATAATAAATTTCATAAATTGTAATAATTTATTTCGAATTACTGAATATTTGAACAAGAATCACTAATTACGTCATTTACTTAGTATTTATCATAACTGAGGAATTCGTCAAGAAACAGAAGCAACGTTGTCAA
>NC_090749.1:20363901-20368901 GCF_036898095.1 Palaemon carinicauda
ATTGTCAATTGTAAGTTATCTCCTTAAGAGTTTTACGATAATTTTCTTTTTTTTGTTTGGCTTAGATTAAACTATTGTATTTTGATTATTACAACAGAGTTTCTTTTGTCCGTGAGTTAGACTAAGGTTGAAACCAAATTGTTCCTACACGAATTAAAACTATTCCAACGAGGTGCAGCTCCAAAATAAATAAATGACCTCGTGTATTTTTTTTGAACCGTTAATAATATTAACAGGTTCAGTCATATAAAAGAATTTTGAGTGTCAATTAGTCGCTCTGGATTGACACGAAGTCACTGTGTCAAGTGAAGAGTCCGATTGATACTTTCTTTAAAGATCGTAATCTGCACAATTACGTCACATCTTTAAAGTGGGGGCCTGTCCGGGATATATTTTTTTTTACTTAACATTTGTTCATTTTCTTTTATGTTGGAATATAGTTTGTTTTAACTTTTGCTAATTGCTCCGGAAACAGTTTTGTTTCGGAGTTTCTTCGGTTGGTCGGAAATTTGATTTCGAAATCAGTGTGGTGATCTTTGATCTCGGTTGTTATGCAACCTGATTTGTTGTGTTCTGTTGATTTCATAGTGTAAAATTGGCTGACCAGAAGTCTTAATTTTTTTTTCTCTTCTTTCTCTCTTTCTTTTATCAAGCAGCAGTAAGTACATTCAAGGTTCAAGGTTCAAGGTTCAAGGTTCTATCGTTTCAGTCATGGGAGACGAAAATTCAGATAGAGTTTCTAGGTTCCTAGAGGAACCGAATGACTTTTTGTTAAGGCAACTCTTCCCAGCAGAGCTAATTGAAGTGAGCTCACGTGCAGATTATATCCAAAATGCAGGTAGAAAACAACAGATTCTAGAGGCCTTAGAGAGAGAATTTAATAGGCGTCAGGAAGAGCGTGAGTTGGAGATAGCAATTGAAGATAGGGACGAAGATCACTCCATAACTCGAGAACACTCTGTTATGGGAGGAGCAGCAGCAGTGCCAATGTTACCATCAGCCATGTCATCAAGCCAGACTGCCTACCGAACTTCAAGTCCAGCTGAAGTTGAATCTCATGAAGTAGTTCAGAGGTCAGAAGAGTCGTTGAGTACGAGAATGAAATTTAAAGCAGCTGAGCTCGAAATTGACTCACTGCGAGCTCAGTTGAGGAGACAAGGTCAGGATTCAAGACCCCCAAGGGCACAACCCATGGGAGGATTTTCAGAAAAAGATATGGCGGGACTCCTTCCATCCTATGATGAAAAGAATCCTGAAGGCTTCTTCCTGTCGTTTGAGAGAATACTGAAAAGTCACCAGATCCCAGAGGACGCCTGGGCTCGCCTGTTGCCCATAAAGTTAACCGGGAAAGCAGTGGATGCGTACAATGCGGTATCCGACCCTGTTGCGCACGATTATCGCCGGGTAAAGGCATGGATCTTGAAAGCTTTCGAACTTGTGCCTGAGGCTTATCGCCAGAAGTTCAGGAACTTGAGGAAAGGATCAGAAAACTATGCAGAGTATTGGAGACAAATGAAGATTAGCCGTGACAGGTGGGTGGAGGCCTCTCTTGGAAATAACAAGACTTTCGACAGGATAATGGAGCTCATGGGATTAGAACAGTTTCTGCTAATGTTGCCACCAGCCACTCGGCAATATATCGAAGATCGACATATCACTGACCCTGATGAGGCTTCTATACTGGCAGATGAGTATACACTGAGGGAAAAGATCAGGGGCTCTTCTGGCTCAAGATGGTGCCCTCCTTCATTTCAGCCAAACCAGCCTTCCAGGCCATTTCGGGGTAATTGGAGCCCCAGGGGGCCGGCACCATCGTATCCTCCATCAGAGAAAGGAGTAGGCGGAAACCCTACACATGGCAGTGCTAAAAACACTGGAAGTAAGAACAATGGAGCCTACCCTTCGGCTCCCCAAGTAAGACAGTGTTCCTATTGTCACAAACTCGGACATGACGTTAGCTGCTGCTGGCTCAAAGGAAATTATGGACCAGGGGGAAAGAAGTTCTCTATTCAAAATCACAAGAGGGACGACCAAGCACTTAATGTTAATGAGGTTATGAGAAGACAGACATCATGCCAAGGGATGATGAAGAAGAGAGACATGGCCATAAGGCAAGGACAGGAAGCCTTCATTCATGCAGGATCTGTGTCTCTGCAGGACCAAGGTACCAAGCCTGTACAGATAAGGATTATGCGTGATACTGGAGCTGAGCAGACTGTCTTGCACAGAGCAGTCTTACCCTTCGATGAATCGTCCACCTTGGGAGAAACTGTCATGGTTCGCTACATTAAGGGAAGAGAGGAATTGCCCTTATATGCAGTGACTTTAAGCTCTTCTTTTATTTCCGGTACATTTCCAGTTGCTTTGGTGGATGAGGAACCCATGCAAGGGGTACAGCTATTGTTAGGAAATGACATAGCTGGACAACGATGTTGCACAGCATCATGTCAAATTCATGCTGACAAGAATGAAGGGGAGGTGAAGATTGAACAAAATGAATATCCAGCATGTGCTATTACCCGTGCTAGTACCACTCAACAGAAAAAGGACAGAGATAATGTTCCTACCGGAGCGCTTGTGGGTACTTTTCCCCAAATGCTCAGGGGAGTGGTGCAGCCTGGTTTATTATGTTCAGAATACTCGAGGGAGTCGCTCATTGAGGCTCAGAAACAAGACTCAGAACTTGCAAGGATAAGGGATGAAGCTGGATCCCTGAGCGAACTCGAGGCTGAACCCTCTGGTTACTATTTAAAGGATGATGTCCTAATGCACAAATGGCGGCCTAAGAAAGTGCCCGCTGATGCTGAATAGACCATTCTATATCAGGTGGTAGTGCCACCACAGTATCGAGAGGAGATTTTAAGGTTGGCTCATGAACAACCAATGGGAGGACATTTAGGAGTACGCAAAACGCGTGAGAAAATTTCCCGGGAATTTTATTGGCCAAATTTGAACAGAGGAGTTGCAGAATATTGCCGTAGTTGTCACTCGTGCCAAGTGATAGGTAAAAAGGATCCAAATCATCGAAAGGCACCATTGCAACCCATCCCAGTGGTGGAAGAACCCTTCTCCAAGATCATCATGGATATTGTCGAACCTCTGCCAAAGACAAAGAAGGGAAACACCCATTTGTTGACGCTAATGTGTGCGTCGACGCGCTTCCCTGAAGCGTACCCGTTGCGGATAGCGACGAGTCCCAATGTGTCGCGGGCTCTGGTACAGTTCGTGACCACATTCGGGTTACCAAAGGTTATTCAAACTGACAGAGGTAGTGTCTTCATGTCGAAAATCTTTGAAGGCACCCTTAAGGAGTTAGGAGTGCAGCACATAATGTCCTCTGCTTATCACCCACAGTCTCAAGGTGCTTTGGAAAGGTTTCATGGCACGCTCAAAAATGCATTACGTGCATACTGTGAAGACCAGAAAACACGAGATTGGGACACAGGCGTGCCGTTCTTGTTGTTTGCTATCCGAGATTCATGGCAAGAATCTCTGGGGTTTTCCCCCTTCCAGCTGGTCTTTGGACATCAAGTGCGTGGACCTCTCAAACTTTTGAGGGAGATATGGACCCATGAGGAACAAAGTACTAATGTGCTAGACTATGTGGTGAAGTTCCGACAACGCTTGCACGAGGTCTGCCAATTGGCTCATGAAGAAATGAAGAAGTCTCAAGAAAAAATGAAAGCCTGGTATGACCAAGCAAACAGGACAGAAGCACGACAATTCCAAGTGGGAGATGATGTGCTCATCTTTCTACCTGTGCCTGGTAGTCCCTTAGCGGCCAAGTACCAGGGGCCATATAAGGTCGTGAAGAAGCTCAGCGAATTGGATTATGTGGTAGGGACACCGGACCGAAGAAAGGAACACCAGGTGTGTCACATCAACATGATGAAACCATATGTTGTTCGGAATACCAGTGGTAATGCCACTGCCCAAAACCCATCACCAGTGACTGTGCCTGTTCATGTATCAGTAATAAGGAGACAGGTACAGCAAACAGAAGAGGAGGAAGACCAGAACCCTCAAGGTGAAGAAGAGGAGGAAGAACAGGATACTTCTGGGGAAGAAGAGGAAAAAACCAGTTTCAAGGGCATGCCACTCGAAGCCCGACTTAAGAATTCGGAGGTTCTCAGAGACTTCAAGACCAAGGTCTCTCACCTAGCTCCCCAGCAGCAAGAGGATGTCCAAGCTTTAGTGGAAGAGTACGCAGTGCTGTTTCCTGATGTTCCCAGCCGGACAAATGTAATGGAGCATGATGTGGACGTGGGAGATGCACGCCCAGTCCGTCAACACGCGTACAGAGTATCACCAAAGAAGAGAGAACTGCTTGGGAAAGAAATTGATTACATGCTCGAGCATGGGATTATTAGGAAGAGTTCCTCACAGTGGAGTTCACCGTGTGTGTTAGTGGAAAAGCCTGATGGTGGAGTCAGATTCTGTACTGACTATAGGAAGGTGAACAACGTCACAAAGCCAGATTCTTTTCCCTTGCCACGTATTGATGACTGCGTGGATACCATCGGGAATGCTAGATATATCACCAAGTGTGATTTGTTGAAGGGATATTGGTGTGTTCCGCTCACTGAGAGAGCCAAAAGGGTTTCAGCTTTTGTAACACCTCAAGGATTATTTGAATATAATGTGATGCCCTTTGGGATGAGAAATGCTCCTGCGACATTCCAGCGGATGATCAACAGTCTGGTACAGGACATAGAAGGTGTTGTCGCATATATGGATGACATTGTTATCTACAGTGACTCTTGGAAAGAACACCTGAAGAGACTAAAAGCCCTTTTCCAGAGTTTAGCAGAGGCCAACTTGACAATCAACCTCTCCAAGTGTGACTTTGGACAGGCGACAGTCACCTACTTGGGTCATATAGTAGGTCGAGGATCTGTTCGCCCAGTACAGGCAAAGGTTGAGAGCATTCAACAATTTCCAGTCCCGCAAAGCCGCCGAGCATTGCGTCGGTTCTTGGGAATGACCGGCTATTACAGAAA
>NC_090749.1:20376401-20381401 GCF_036898095.1 Palaemon carinicauda
GTATGGCAACACATTTTTCGTCAATGATTGACGTTATGTTACACACGTACAACTACACTAAATATTCAGTTCGATGCCAGAATTTTGCTAAATTTTATAAAAGTAATAAGTGAAAACGTAACTTAACAGAACATTTTATCAAATTGAATAATCGTTTATTATTCTTAGAGTTCGTTCAGATGCTTAAGAATTCTCTTCTGGTTTTGGCTCCAATGATGAACAATTAGGTTACCAAGGAAGAGAGGCCGATGGGCCTGGCGATTTAGTTGTATTCACACTACTGTAATATGAAAAAAGGGAAAAGAACAAAATCTCTTAAAAAATCAATTTCGGGATTTATTTTCTAAAGTTTGCAAATTTTTCTCTTTTGAGCAGAAGTAATCCCTATTTTTTCTTTTTTTCGTCTTTAATGCCAACAACGTTAGAAAATGGTCTCGACATGAAATAAATCATGAATTTGATAAAACAAATTTACTTTTTGCTGCTTTTTAACCATATGATGCAACATGATTTTCACATTTCATGACAATAGTTATAACATTTCATCTTCCTGCCAGTTTACATTCCAGATTAAAAAAAAAAACATATAATATTGCTTGTTAATTTTACTTAAGGGTTCCATTTAACCTATATTGAACCAAGGAACAGCCTTACTGACATGCATATATTTAAAAAGGAAGTGAAGATAAGGTTCATTTTCTGTAGGAATTCCACTCTGGAACGCCCTTATCAACAAATACAAATTCGCAACAGGGTAGATGACGCAACACAGTCAGACGTTGGCGAAGAAGACACAGAAGAAGAATGACTATTTTCTTTTTCTTTATTCGAATTGTCTTTGTTGATTACGCTGGTGATAAGATCATTAAACAACATTACAGCAAAACATCGTCTGTCATATCACTAGTACTCAATAAATGGCTTAAACCTGTAATGAATAATGCTGTTCTCCACCGAAGGAAAGTGAACTTAGAAGCGATGTCCCAAGCTCGTCCCACCAACCTTAACTATGCTGATGATTGTTACCTGGGTCAGTTGTACAGAGTTATACCTTATTTAATTATCCAAATATAATAAGTAATGAATTAAAGCAATGTCCAGTAGTGTATCTGATCTGTTTGATGAAAGAAAACGTAAAGAAACTTGGCAAAGGAAAGACCATTAATCTGAGAGCTTTTCTGGAGGTAGATGTGAAACTATCATGAATCTCTGAGAACAAAAGACGAGACAAGACCAGTCAGTGTACTCGAAGGTAGATTATATCTTCAATGAGACTTTACACTGAAGACCTTCACACCAGTCCTCATCTCCTATAAACCAAAATGTTTACTAATGGACCAAAATCCCTCCAATAAACCTTAGCCTTCTGGTGTAAGCGGTAAAGGTTCATGCTATACAAGGCAGCCTAAAGAGTTAACTCACATATCATTAATTATATTATCTTGGTAAGAATGAAGCATGGTAATAACAAAAGTTAGAATAAAATATATATAGGCCTAAAATGCAATTTTAGCTCTCTTTACTTAAAGAAACTCACTAATGAAATTATCCCTTTCCAGATATATGAAACTCAAGCTAGTCTTTTAGATGATATCTCAACGAATAATTTTAATCCATGGCACTCAAACAATGATAAGTTCAGCGGCTGAGTGTTATGGAGAAGGCCAAGTGTCCTTTTGACACAGTAAATAAAAGATGAAGAAGAAATACGCACAATCACTTAGAGAAGAATCATATGTGACCATTTATCAATCAAAATTATTTACAAAAAGGCTAATTTTTCTTTTGTACAAAACATTATTGCAATATGAAATCAAAATCATAGTTACAGATCCTTCAATAAATTATTCATAATTACCGTAATACACAGTATTATCTATAAATCACGTTTCTGAATTAATATTAATGATTTCCCCCAGAGAATAGGTTACCCATATTTATAAAAATCCTTTGCAGCTGGGAGGCCATATTAGGTAGGGAGTCACAGGGAGCTTCAGGCAAAGATTTGATTAGATCCTTTGTTTGGAAATTGGACTAAAGAGTTCCTCTATCATTGAATGTTGATTAATGAAAAAACAACTCATGTTCAAATAGCGAAATTAAAGGAAGGTTCCTTCTATCTCCATAAAAGATTCTGTGTTTGATATAATTCGTTTTGGGGAGGGAAAGAAAGACACCCAAAATCAGAAAGGGATTTTCTATAAACTGATTGGTAAGGATTAATTTATGATAAATAACTATTGCAGTCTTTCATCAAAACAGAGTGTCTTGTCTAATTACTAAGAGTATCGTGTATAGTAAGATAAATCCATTTGCATATATGCATATTCCATGTAAGCTTTGTTTGCTAGTTTACTGTTGTTGATGTTGCTGTTGTTGTTGTTGTTGTTTTTGATGCTTGGTAATTTTAACACTTCTCTCAGTAAGGAATTACTTATGCTCGGAGATGTTTTGGAGTTGACATAGATAGTGGATTCTTCTTAAATTTCTTTTTCTATTCCTTTTTTTTCTGGTAGCCTTTTGGATTATTATATTTAATTTTCTTCCAAAATTATAATAGATTTTTCATTATGACATTACTTTTTATTTATGGTGTAAAGAGATTCTGTTACATCTATTATACCTCTAGGTTTTATTCTTCGCGAAATGTATGAATTTTAAACAGTATTATATATAAATTTAAAGAAAAGCTGTTAATTTATTGAATGCGGAAAAACTTTAACTAGCGGGAAAAGAAACATTATAGTTTGAGCTCTTTGTATTCAAGAAAAAGATGAAGAGGAATTTTAAGTTGGCAATTCTATCGTCTATACTTAATCCTCTACATCTTTTATCCCTTTGTGTTAATAATTGCCTAAATAAATCCAAGAAAAGGGAATGAACCCCTTGTAGGTGTCATGCAAAGTTCCAGAGAGAGAGAGAGCCTTACCTTACCTTATTGCCTTATTTTTTGTTTGGGTTTCCCCAGGTCCCTCAGTGTGAGGCACCTCGTATATCCACCACAGAGTTGCTAATGCATCTTCCAGTGTATTTTGCATCTTCTAGTCTTGGATGGTCTGGGATGCATCTTAGGTATCTATCGAGCTTATTCTTAAACACATCATCGCTCACTCCTGATATGTTTTTTAGATGAGCTGGCAGTACATTAAATAGTCGTTGCATTATCGATGCTGGTGCGTAGTGGATTAATGTCCTGTGCGCCTTCCTTAGTTTTCCTGGTATATTTTTTGGCACTATTAATCTATCTCGGCTTACTCTTTCTGATATTTTTAGCTCCATGATGTTTTCAGTAATTCCTTCAATTTTCTTCCATGCTTGTATTATCATGTAGCATTTTCTTCTCCTTTCTAGACTGTATAGTTTTAAAATTTGCAGTCTTTCCCAGTAGTCAAGGTCCTTAACTTCTTCTATTCTAGCAGTATAGGACCTTAGTACACTCTCTATTTGTGCAATATCCTTTTGGTAGTGTGTGTACCATATCACATTGCAGTACCCGAGTGTACTACGTACATAAGTTTTGTAAAGCATAATCATGTGTTCAGGTTTTCTTGTTTTAAAGTGTCTGAATAAAATTCCCATTTTTGCTTTACATTTAGCCAACAGTGTTGCTATTTGGTCGTTGCATAACATATTCCAATTTAACATTACACCAAGGTCTTTAATTGCTTCCTTGTTTGTGATTGTCTCGTTATTAGGTCCCTTGTATGCAAATACCATTCCTTCTCTGTTTCCATAATTCATTGATTCGAATTTAAATACCATCCTATTTATCTCCGCCCATTCATATATTTTGTTTAGATCTCTTTGTAGTGAGTTCTTATCTTCATCACAAGTAATTTCTCTACTTATTCTTGTGTCATCGGCGAAACTTCTCACTACGGAGTTTCCAACATCACAGTCTATGTCTGAGATCATAATAACAAACAGCAGTGCAGCCAAAACCGTACCTTGTGGCACGCCAGATATTACCTGAGCTTCACCCGATTCCTCGTCATTTGCAACCACTATCTGTTTTCTGTTTTGCAGGAATTCTTTTACCTATTTTCCTATCTTTCCCACAATATTATGCTTTCTCATTTTTTCTCTAATATATTGTGGTCTACCTTGTCAAAGGCTTTTGCAAAATATAGATAGATCACATCTGTGTGTATTTCACTTATCATATTTTTGTATATGTTTTCATAGTGTGCTATCAGTTGGGTTTGTGTACTTTTTCTGGGCACAAAACCGTGTTGACCTATATTGAACAATTTATTTTTAACCAAATGATCCATTATTTTATTTTTTATTACCCTCATACACTTTCATAATATGTGATGTTAGACTAACAGGTCTATAATTGCTTGCCTCTAGTCTTGATCCACTTTTGAAGATAGGGGTTATATAAGCTAATTTATGTTTAACATATATCTTGCTCATATCTACACTTTGTCTTAGCATTATTGCAAGCGGCTTCGCGATAGTGTTTGCAGTTTTTTTTTAACAAAATCGCTGGAATTCCATCTGGTCCGGCTGCTGATCCATTTTTAATTTCGTTTATAGCCTTGACTATATTTGCTTCATTAATATATATATCCGTTAGATATTCAACATTTTCTTCTCTCATTCGTTTCATTATTCTCATTCGCAATTCTTGGCGTGAACTCACTCTTATATTTTTCAGCTAATATGTTGCATATTTCCTTTTTTTCATTCGTTAGCCGTCCTTCAATTCTTAGAGGGCCTATTTCTAATCTCCCTTTATTCTTCTTTTTTGCATAGGAGTAAAGTACTTTAGTTTTTTTTTTATATTTTGAAGAGTCCTTTCTTCTAAGTGCCTTTTTTCATTTTCTTTTGACTGTATAATCTTTTGTTCTGCATTTTCTATCTTACATTTTATTTCCATCATTTTCCACACATTATTTTCTTTTGTAAGATTTTTCTTCCACTTTCTAATTTTCTGAAATAAGATCCTTTTTTCTCTTGGTATGCATGTCTTTTGTTTATTGTTTTTCTTCGGT
>NC_090749.1:20386401-20418901 GCF_036898095.1 Palaemon carinicauda
TGGGCCACAACAGGGGAAACAGCCCAGCGAGGAAAGGAAACAAGGAAAAATAAAATACTTTAAGAGGAGCAACAACATTAAGATAAACATTTCCAACATAAACTATAAAAAACTTTAACAAAAGAAGACGAAAAGAAAATAGATAGAATAGTGTGCCCGAGTGTACCCTCAAACAAGAGAACGCCAACCCAAGACAGTGGAAGACCATGGTACATAGGCTATGGCACTACCAAAGACTAAAGAATAATGGTTTAATTTTGATTTTATATAAACTATAAAAAGACTTATGTCCGCCTGTTCAACAAAAAAAACATTTGCTGCAAATTTGAACTTTTGAAGTTCTACTGAATCAACTACCCGATTAGGAAGATCGTTCCACAACTTGGCCACAGCTGGAATAAAACTTCCAGAATACCGAGTAGTATCGAACCTCGTGATGGAGAAGCGATTCAGAAACTCCAGATCTACATTCAGGAGATGGAATCGATGCAAAGAGAGTAGCATCGTCTGCATATGTAACAAACTTGTTTTCGAGGCCAGACTACATGTCATGTTTCTATAAGATGAAAAGTAATGAGCCAAGAACACTAAATACCACATTCCTATACACACTTTGGTGCCCATCAACTAGAACTCTTTGTAATCTATTAATTAAAATATTCATAATGATGTCATGTAAAGATCCATCTACTATGAGTTTCAATACAAGTGGCTCATGATTAAATATGACGAATGAAACATATATTATACAATAATTATTCTTTTAACCTAAGGTCAGGAGTAGTGTAATATCAGAGTGAGAGTGGGGTTATATAGTTATAAGAGAGGGCAAGTAGGTGATATGAGTAACTCTGCAGGCTGAACAAGGGACAAATTTCGTCACAGAGAAAGAATTCGCCATGAGATATATTAGATATTCTCAACCCTCATTTCTAAAGGGTTTTCAATAATAGTAACGGGAACCCAACGAAGCACGATTGTATGTTTATGTTACCCTTGAAGATAAATAAAACTTGATCAGGCTCTTTCCATAAATTTGATTTCTTTATCTGCCACTATTTATGTAAATTATTACTAATTCTTTCTATATGATATAAAATATTCCATTCAAAGATATCAAAAATAGTTATAAAAACCAAAAAGAATTTCTAAAAGGTCAAAAAGCGCAAACTCCTCTAAATACATCATTATGTTGATAAAATATCTTTCCTTCTGATGCAAACTCGTAATATTAAGTGAAAGTTCACTGAGATTGGGGGAAGCTTTTCTTGCTCCATCAGTAATTAAAGAAGTAAAGAAACTGAAAGATGGAATACAAACGTGAAAACTTTATTCTCGTTGTATATAATGAAGATTAATTAAAGCAAATTTTCTATAGAATTTACAGAAAATAGAACTCGAAACACTTTTTCTTCGTTTTCTGTCTTGACTTTCGAGGAGGACTAAATCAAATCTAATTCTATATCATCCCTTTATCTATGTCTATATGATATAATAGTTGCACTTTTAATCCTTCTTATTCTATAATGAACTTTTATCTTTTTCTAATGAGGTTTGAGGGGAAGCAGGAAGATCTGCCCTTCTATTCTGTAGTAATATATCATAAAAACAGTTATATTTACGAAAACTCTCTCTCCAAATATTTAATATTAGATTTAGAGGGAGAGAGAAAAGACCGCTAGTTGTAAAAAGCTATAGAAATTATAGATTCTATTCTTCCTTATTTACAGTGGCAATTTAGTTAGAGAGAGAGAGAGAGAGAGAGAGAGAGAGAGAGAGAGAGAGAGAGAGAGAGAGAGAGAGAGAGAGAGAGAGAGAGAGAGAGAGCAAATGGTTCTGTTCGATATTTCTGTTTTTTCCGTAGGTTCTGAATGATGCTTAAATAAGTACCAACAGTATTCTTGCAGCTCCAGGTAAAACCGATTCCAAAGAAAATCTTACGGTCTAGCATGAAAAATTAAATACATACAAAAGAATTAGGTGGCATTCATTGCTTGTAACAATCAACAATTCTAGGTAATCACACCTATAAATAGGTACAGAAATGTTAGTAATTACAAGCTAAAATTAATGAGGTAATCAAATTAAGGAGTTATATAAACACAAATCAGTCAGTTTAAACATCCAATGCTGCATTACCATTAGGAACAGAAAGCAACACAGTGACCCCTTTTACTAATCATTAGTATTTTGCATAGCTAAAACGCCCATGCCAGAGCTCAAGAACTCCTTCAGGGTAGAACTTTCTGGCTAAAAATGCTTGGTTATAGAATTGCCTTTGTTCGTTAAAGGATGCCACAAATATTTCTCCTAATACATCTCTTTGCCTATCAAAGTAGGGACTTGATCATTCTCCAAAATGGCCAGTGTACGAGTTTTATGGGCGACTTGACCAAATGCTACGAATGAATTTACAAAGGTCCAGAATTTCATGATTCCAGAAGTCAACGGTGTCTAATCTAGTTCGAAGGAAAACTAAAATTTAGAATTTGAATAATGAGTAGGAAATGATTCCAGGAAAACCTTCAAGCTCCTACTTCCGAATTCCTGGCTTGGAGAAGTAGAGCTCCAGCACTTTCACATTCAACAAACCTGAGAGATGTAACAAACACTGTTTGCTATCCATACACACGTTTCTTAGAGATAAAGTTTTGATTTGTTTTATAACTTGAAGGGCAGCATTGAAATAAGTTTATATCTATTATGAAAAAATCTCACATTAGAGCTGTTACCATAAATATCTCTATCCGACAAGAATTAAGTGATTCCTTTTGCAATGATGTAAGTCAAAATATGATTTACAAAGTAGCTAGACAAAAATATCTCAACCATATTCTATCAAAGAGGAAATTTAAAGTATTGAGCTTGCAACTTATTATATCATCCTGAAATCGCAACACTATCTGTAGCCTACCTAGATATTTATATACGTGAATCAGTCGGACACAGTTAATTGATCATCTCTCGATGATACCTTCCGAAACCTCCTCCATATTGCGAAATCCTTTGTGATTCATTGCTTATCATAAAGAAAACCAGATTTAACTGGGAACTATATTTTGGCTTGATTCCAATTCAAGTAATTTAAGGTCGTGGAAACAATTGGGTTCCTTCTTTCAGTGTATGATGTGTCTCCAATTGATATAATTGTAAGGAATAATATCTATTTTGAAGTATAAGAAAACCTTAAGATTCTTTTTGAATGAAACCTCTCGCCTACATCGATGTGGTCATTTACTACAAATCGGCTTTACTATTAGTAATAAATGTAAATTATCTCTTTTTGTTGTTTGCAATTGGTTTTATACTGAATCTCTTTTCTTTCCTCTCAGTGTCTAGAAATCTTCAAGTTGACTCCAGGGGGAAACTTAATGCCTCTTATTTCGACTTACATCATTGCAAAAGGAATCACTTAACTCCTGTCGGTTAAAGATATCTATATCAACAGCTCTAATGTGAACTTATTTATTATTAAATATAAACTTATCCCAATGCTGCCCTTCAAGATATAAATGATTATAACTTTATCTCTAAGAGACGTGTGTATGGTTAGCAAACAGTGTTTGTTACATCTCTCAGGTTTATTGAATGTGGGAATGTTGGCGCTCTACTTCTCCAATCCAGGAATTCGGAAATCGGAGTGGGGAGGTTTTCCTGGAATCATTTCCCACACATTAATTTAACTTTTATTTTTTAGTGGTCCTTCAAACCGGATTTGACACCATTGATTTATGGAATCATGAGATTTGAAACTTTGTAAAATCAATCGTAACCTTTCGCAAATTCATCTGGTCATGTCGTCCATAAAACTCGCACAATGGCCATTTTGGAGAATGATTAAATCCCTACTTTGATAGGCAAAGAGATGTATTAGGACATAATATTTGTGGTATCCTTTAACAAACAAAGGCAAATCTATAACCAAGCATTTTTAGCCAGAAAGTTCTACTCTGAAGGGGTTCTTGAGCTCTAGTATGTGCGTTTTACCTCTGCAAAATACCAATGGTTAGTAAAAGGAGTCAACGTGTTTCTTTCTGTTCCAAACGGTGATGCGACATTGGATGTTTAAACTGACTGGTTTGTGTTTAAGTAACTCGTTAATTTACTTACCTCATTAATTTAAGCTTGTAAATACTTACCTTTCTGTTGATTTTAACAACCAATGAAGGCCAGTTATTTCTTATATATGTATTTAATTTTTCATGCCAGTTTGGTGTGAATTGGTAATAGTGACTACTGGTGCTTGTAAGCTTGCTTGACAACATTGAGTCTCTAACACTGTACCGGCTTGGCCAACACCTTGCCACTACTTTAAGCCGAATAAAGCCAACGTTCCAGCAACTGTGTTTGGTATTCCATAATTTATTCGGCTTAATATTCACCATGCACAAGTTTCTGACGCCCAGCCCGATTGACGTGGACCCAGAATCAGCTGATACGGAGGACAAAAGGATTATGTGGCATGATAGCTTTGAGGCATTCTGTGCGGCCATCAACCCGGACTTAAATCCAGATAAGTTGGCCTTGTTTCTTGCTCACATATCTTGTAAACTGTTAAAGATAATTAAAAGTGCCACCACATATGCCACTGCCATGAGCCTGTTGAAGGCTAGATTTGTGAAACAAAAAAGAGAGGTGTTTGCCATATACAAATTAGCCACTTGCAAGCAACAGACTGGCGAGACTCTAGATGCTTTTTTGGATAGCCTCAAAAGTCTGGCCTCGGAATATAGCTTCAAAGATTGTACAGCCGCTCAGGCTGAAGAACTGGCCATCAGAGATTCATACATCACGGGTATGGTATCTAATGCAATCCAACAGAGACTGTTAGAGAGCTTATCCTTGGACTTATCCCCAGCTGTGAAACAAGCCCGTGCACTGGAAATGGCTCTACTGCATTCGGCGTCTTATGCAAGTGAAACCAATACCACAGTGGCAGCATAAATAGATGAACAGGCAAAACCCAAAATGAATCCCAACAGTTTTCTGATCGAAATGAGTGACTCCCCGAATCCAAGTGAGTGTGCTGCTGCCGTCAGCAGTCGGAGGGGCTTCTTTTGTGGAGGATCCTTACTCCCAGAGCCCACTGCCCAGCCAAGAAAGGTCATTATGCTCGTGTCTGCAAGTCACAAAGAAAACAATGGAACAATAATGGTGAATCAACTAACTCAAATCTTGTAGCTGGAATAGTCTCAGACAACCTCCCACAGTCCATCCCTGCTTCCATAACAGGGGCCGCTGTCGCTGCAACTTCTCCTGCACTACCAAGTGTTTAGAGAACTGTACTACCTGTAGAACTGAATAGAGGCTAGGCCTTGGACAGGCTGGTCGACCCTGGAGAATTTAAAAGCTTTATAGATGCCAAAGTGGCTAGGGCTATGAACTCAGTGACTCGTTCTTCAGCCTGCAGCATAACCATGGCTAATGCTAAACAGACAATGAAATTTAACAATTGTTGCAATTACGATTTAACCGTAAGTGGAAGAGTATACCCTGAGTTCTGTCTGCACTTGATGGATGATTGCGTGGCTCCAGTCGTTTTGGGACATAACTTCCTACAGTTACACAAGCAAGTCTGCGTAGACATTGGTGGGACGCTCCGCCTTTGGAGCTAAGCATCCAGTAATCTTGTGCTCTGATTGTGGCTCAAATTGAACCGCCAGCCATCTTCGACAATCTGACAGTCGACTGTTACCCGATACAGGTGAAATCCAGAAGTTATTCCAAAGAGGACTCCGATTTCATCAACAAAAAAGTAAAAAGGCTGCTAGAGACGGGCATCATCACACCGAGTCGCAGTTCGTTGAGAGCTCAAGTAGTAGTTATCGATCAGTGTGATAAGAAAAGATTGGTCATAGATTACTCTCAAACCATAAACAGATTCACCAACCTAATTGCTTATCCTGTTCCAGGGATCACCGAGATGATTGAGAAAATTTCTACTTACCGCTACTTCAGCTCCATAGACTTGAGGGTAGCATATCATCAAATATCATTGAACATGGCTGATCGGAAATTCACGGCGTTCGAATCAGATGTAAGGCTGTTCGAATTCACGGGTTTGCCTTTTGGAGTAATCAACGGGGCTACCTGCTTTCAGCAAGTTCTCAACAAAATTATTGGTAAGGAGCAACTAGAGGGTATGTTCGCCTACATAGATGACATCATGGTCTGCGGTCACACACGTGAAGAACCCGACAGAAATCTGAAATGCTTTCAAGAAACGGCATTGAAGTATGGACTTACCATAAATGACAATAAAAGTGTTTATGCTCAAACATCAATCTCAATTTTGGGCCATGTAGTGAAGGATCACCAAGTCCTACCTGACCTGGAGAGAATGCATCCGTTGCTGGAGATAGACCCTCCGGACAGTACCCCTAGTCTCAAAAGAACATTAAGACTCTTATCCCACTATGCGAAGTGGGTACCGAACTTCTCCCAGAAAATTTGATCGTTAGTCGAAGTGAAAACTTTCCTGATGGCCAAATTCGCAGAACAAGCACTCGAAGAACTAGAAACTGAAATATCTCGAGCTTCACTTGCTGCTATGGATGACAAAGCTATCTTTGTAGTCGAAACAGATGCCTCTGCTGACGCTGTTGCAGCCTCATTGACATAAGAAGGAAAACCGGTGGCCTTTTTTCTCGTGCGCTCTCAGAATTGGAGAAACGACAATCGGCAGTGGAACGCGAAGTATGTGCTATCCTGGAAGCCATCAAGAAATGGCGACACTTTCTGCTAGGACGTAAATTTAGACTCATAACTGATCAGCAATCGGTGCGTTTCATGTTTGACACCAAGAACCATGGCAAAATCAAGAATGAAAATATAATGCGGTGGAGTCTGGAACCGAGTTGTTTCAACTTCAACATCACATACAGACTTGGATCAAAGAACCAAGTAGCAGACGCTTTCTCTCATGCCTCGGGATGTGTGGCTTCACTTACCTGTACTCAAAGAGACAAGCTGACTCAGCTTCAAGAGCACCTGTGTCATCCAGGAATCAGAAGGATGACCCACATCATAAGACAGAGAAACTTACCCTTTACCATTGAAGAAGCTCAGACTGTCATACGTAAATGTCAAACCTGTGATAAGATCGAACCTAAGTTCTCCTAAGAGACAGGAACATTGATAAAAGCTACCAGGCCATTAAACCATCTGGCTATCGACTTCCAAGGTCCGATGCCATCCACCACAAAGACCAGGTACATTCTCAACATAAGCAACGAGTACAGCAGATTTCCGTTCGCCTTTGCAACAGAAGACACCTCAGCGAGTACCACCATTAAATGTTTGTCTACTCTCTTTTCAGTTTTGGGCCTGCCCCAGTACATTCATTCAGACAGGGACCTGCTTTCGGGTCGTCAGTGTACCAAAAGTTCCTTCATTATCATGGAGTGGCTACAAGCTACTTGTCTGCATTTAACCCCCGTGGCAATGGCTAGATTGAGAGAGCCAATGGAACTTTGTGGCGCACTATAAGGCTAGCTCTTGCTTCTCTCTCCCTCCATATAGAAATGTGGGAGGCTGTCTTGGATCAAGCATTACACAGCATGAGGTCCCTTCTGTACGTCGCTACAAACTAAACATCACATGAGGGCATGTTCCTGCACCCCAGGAAAGCAATATACGGGCAGGCGGCTCCATCGTGGATGAAAGAAAATGAGCAAGCTCTTCTGAAGAAAACAGTTAGGAAATCCAAGTACGAACCAGATGTCGAGGAAGTTAGACTCCTGCATGTCAACCTACAATGGGTTCGTGTTACGTACCAAAACGGCAAGGAATCCACTGTGTCAACTCGTCACCTGGCTCCTGCAGCTAAAGTATTCAGTCCAAACACGTAAAACGATAAAGGAGGCGTCATATCTTCAACATGCGAGAAAATGGTAAGACTCCCATCAATCAAGGAACCCCCTCTCCCACCTGGAGACCCCAGCCAGAGAACGGAAAGAAGTCGAGTGGATACAGAACAAGTCCAGGGGAGGGAGCTTGCAACTGAACCGCAACAAACCACAGAACCGCCCAACCCAGGAAAAGCACCGTGAAAAGGAACACCTGCAGAAACGCCAACCTCCGAGATGCTCCAACGCACAAGTCGCACTAGGCGCTCTCCTGGCTATCTCTCAGATTTTGTCATAGATGAGCGGGAGTAGTAAGGGTAGTAAGAGTCCTTATGTCAATGTGTTCGTTATGACTTAGTAGTTATAAGGCCCATTTTTATCAATGTATTTTTCATGTAAGTGAGATGACTTCAGTTATCGAATAAAATAAGTACTAATGAGTTTGGAATGTGAATATGAAATTTGTAGTGTCAATAAGGTGAGCTTTGTAATGAAAATGCTATGTAAGAATAATTATTGCAATTGCTGTGAAATCTGATTGAATTCATGTTTTGTTATGATGCGAATGTGTACTGGGCACAGTGTAAAATCCGGACGTCGGATGCCGTCCGGGAGAATAGAAAACCCCTTGTATCACCGGTAAATGCGCCATAATACACCGCTTTTTTGACACTGGTAATTTTCACCGATACTTTCTGTTATTTCATGAATAAATGTTCGAAAAATATGGATTTATTTTCATTTTATTGAGAATAATCTTAATCGGACGTCAACATTACACTATGAACTAAGTGATATTCTCAATAACATGAAAATAAACCAATATTTTTTCGAACATTTATTCATAAAATAACAGAAAGTATCAGTGAACATTACCAGTCACAAAAAAGAGGTGTATTTTCGCGTCTTTCCCGGTGATACAAGCGATTTTCTATTCTCCCGGACGGCATCCGACGTCCGGATTTTACACTGTGCCTGTGTACTGTACTGTATATTCTTCTCAGTAGGGGTAAATGTGGTGTGAATTGGTAACTGTGACTGGTGGTGTTTGTGTGCTTGCTTGGCAACATTGAGTCTCTAACACTGTACCGGCTTGGCCAACACCTTGCCTCAACTTTAAGCAGAATAAAGCCAACGTTCCAGCAACTGTGTTTGGTATTCCACAGCCAGACTGTAGGATTTTCTTTGGAATTGGTTTTACCTGCAGCATCATTCAGAACCTACGGAAATAACAAAAATAGCGAATAGAGCCATTTACTGTTTATAATCTTCCTATCTATTGTCTCTCGCCTTTATTGACTTAATTGCTTTTTTTTTCTCTCTCTCTCTCTCTCTCTCTCTCTCTCTCTCTCTCTCTCTCTCTCTCTCTCTCTCTCTCAATCTAACTAAATTGCCACTGTAGATAAGGAAGATAAGAATCTGTAATTTCTATAGTTTTCCACTACTCGATAACTTTTCTCTCTCCCCCTAAATCTATTAATCAAAATCTGAGATAGTTTTCGTAAGTATAATTGTTTTTATGAAATCTTACAACAGAATAGAAGAGCAGATCTTCCTATTTCCCATCAAACCCAATTAGAAAAAGACCCAAACTCATTATAGAATAAGTAGGATTAAATATGCAGCATTTATCAACATATAGACTTAGATAAAGGAATGATAAAGAAATAGATTTCATTTAGTCCCCCTTGAAAGTCAAGACAAAAAATAAAAAAAAAACTGTGTTGCGAGTTCATTTCGGCAAAATCTATAGAAAATTGCATTAATTAATCTTCATTATACTCAACGAAAATAAAGTTTTCACGTTTGTATTATATCATTCATTTTTTTTACTTATCAATTACTGATGGAACAGGAAAGGCTTCCCCCAATCTCGGTGAACGTTTGCTTGATATTACGAATTCCAGAGGGAAAGACATACTGATGTATTTTAAAAGAGTTTTGGCTTTTTGACCTATTAAGAATTTGTTTTTGTTTTCATAAACGTTTTTGATATTATTGAATGGAAATTTTTTATATCATATGGGAAGAATTATTAATCATTTACATAAATAATGGTAGAAAAAGAAATCTAATTTTTGGAAAGAGCCTGATTAAGTTTATGCTGCTTGAAGTGTAATAGTGTATTCATGCTCCTTTATGTACTTAAAAATCATATTAACTGTTATTGGAAACCCTTAAATAGAAGGGTTTAAAATATTACAAACATCTATGACAAACTCGTTCCTCGTGAAGAGACTCGTTGCAAATTCAGTCAGCTGAGTTACCTATATCACCATCTTGCCATCCATCTCCTACATCCATGTAACCCTACTACTCTTACTCTGATACTACACTACTCCTGACCTTACGGTAAAAGAATAATTTTTGTTTAACATTTATCGCATTCGTCATACTTAACCATGATAATCATGAGCCACTTGTATTGAAACCAAAAGTCGATGGATCTGAACATGGCCACATTGTTGATATTCTGAGTAATAGATTGTAAAGAGTTGTTGTTGATGGGCACCATAGTGAGTATAGGAATGTGGTATTTAGTGTTCCTCAGGGCAGTGTTCTTGGCTCATTACTTTTCATCTTAAATACACATGATGGGTAGTTTAGCCTCGAAAACAAGTTTGTTACATACACATATGATGCTACTCTCTTGTCATTAATTCCATCCCCTAAATGTAGATCTGGGGTTGGTGAATCCCTGAATGGAGATTTAGCTAAAATTAGTGCATGGTACAAATTATGGAATATGAAGTTGAATCCTACCAAAACTCAAAGTATGATTGTAAGTAGGTCAAAGACAGTGGCTTCTTAACACACGGTTCTCAGCATTGGTAATGTTTCTGGAACTCTGTATAGCTCTAAAAATTTTAGGTGTGATTCTCGACAGCAAATTTTCTTTTGAGAAACACAGTAGGTCAGTGTCTTCTTAAATTAGACCCCCAAAACTGGCTTATCAAGAAAGTCTTTTTAAATTTTCGGTGATCAATTTATTCTGAAGAAGTGTTTTGATTATTTCATTCTACCTGGTTTTAAGTATTGTTCTCCTGTTTGGTCTTCAGTTGCTGATTCTCATCTTAAGATGTTGGACAGGATCTCATGGTCTATCAAATTTCTTATTTCTGATCTCGATATTAATCTCTGGTACTGTCAATCAATTAATTCATTATGTAGGTTGCATAATATTTTCATAATTTTGACCATCCTTTTCATTCAGATCTTCTTGGACTGTTCCATCCTGTTCGTAATACTAGGCCTGAAGTTAATTCTAATAGTCAGACCTCCATCATGATGTTCAATACTACAAAATATTCCAGAAGTTTTCATTCAGCTATGACCAATTTGTGGAATGATCTTCCAAATCAGGTAGTTGAATCAGTACAACTTCAAAAGTTTACACTTGCAGCAAATGTTTTTATGTTGAACAGGCTGACATAAGTCTTTTTATAGTTTATAAAGGAAATATCTATTTTGATGTTACACATTTAAAATATTTCATTTTAATTGTTTATTATTTCTCCTAGCGTTTACCATTCCCTTATTTCATTTTCTCACTGGACTATTTTTCCTGTTGGAGCCCTTGGGCTTATAGTATCTTGCTTTTCCAGCTAGGTTTGTAGCTTAGCAAATAATAATAATAATAATAATAATAATAATAATAATAATAGTAATAATAATGGATATATGGAGTTCTCTTTGATGAGAGAGAGAGAGAGAGAGAGAGAGAGAGAGAGAGAGAGAGAGTATACCGATGGAGAATATTTCTAGGATTAAATAGAAAGTGATGGTTCTAACTTTCCTGAAAGGATCGACCAAAATCTATTTGCTTCATTGAGGCATCCAGCTCGGGATATCGGAACTTGTGTGAAATATCGTATTAAATTGATTAAACTTCTCTCTCAAATGAAAACAAATTATTCCCAAATGAAGAGGAAAATTGCAAAGAAATCAGTCTGCTGTATAACTTGAAATCTCTGCTTGAGCAGATCAGTGAACTCTGCATCAGTGCTGGCACTGACTGCGTCACCCTATTCCATTAATTAAAAGATACCTGTAAAATATTGCTGACTCTTCTTCCACAAACGAATTCTATGTACTTTTTTATTATTATCATCATTATCATTGAAGAGGTGATGGCCGATGTCAAATAGATTCTTTCGGCCAAATATCCTATGTTCGTATTATGAAGTGCGAAAAAATATGTGTATTTTCATATGCAAGAAAATCATCATTTTGGTAACCTTCTGTAGGGATATTTTGCAATTCAGATTAGCCCAATGTGCAATAGTTATCTGTTATTTAATATCATCGTAAAATGAATAAATATCCATTCCTCCGAGATAGACAAACTATTACTATAAATACTTTTTAGAATATTTATCTTATATTTTTTCTTAATTACGAATATTTTCCCTCCCCATTGAATTATACTTTAAGTTCATGGTAACTCGAAAAAACGTATTGTTTTTTGTCTTTGAGCTTTGGACATTTGGTTGCAAAATACATTTAAGGCTAACACCCCTCTCTCTCTCTCTCTCTCTCTCCTCTCTCTCTCTCTCTCTCTCTCTTTAAAAAGACCATCAAGAAAAGTTTAACGTGAAACTCAAACCATAATCAATAAAAGATGAAGGACCAGAGAGAGAGAGAGAGAGAGAGAGAGAGAGAGAAAGAAGAGAGAGAGAGAGAGAGAGAGAGAGAGAGAGAGAGAAAGAGAGAGAGATTTCTTCCCCGTTTTAACAGTTTTTCTATCTCTCCCTTTTCGTTGATTGTGGTTTCACCTTAGTTTTGTTGTTTCTAACTCTCCTCCTTACCTGTACTGTTTTTCCCCCTTCATCATCATTCATTATTCCGTCGCCTTTTGTCGTCTTCGCTTTCGTCTTTCATAACTGTGATTTTTGCTTCAGGAATCCCGAGTCTTTTGTTTTTTTCACAATGAATTCTTTTGTTCTGCGTTTATCAACATCGCTCATAGTTTTATTATGATTAATTATCCACTATTCTAATCCCCAGAGAGAGAGAGAGAGAGAGAGAGAGAGAGAGAGAGAGAGAGAGAGAGAGAGAGAGAGAGAGTGTACCAGATTTCTTAACAATCATAAGAGTGAATAGAGACTTTAAGTGTTCTTGTTTACTAAAGCAAAACATAATGAGGCTTTAGTAGTAACAGAAGGAGATTTTATTGAACGAGAGAAATTACGGAGTCAAGTGAAATAAATGTTCAAAAGGGAACATTAAAAAATACTGTAAAGTGAGATGTATTAGATCCCAAAATTATGTCTTATATAGACGCAATGAATTTCTTGTTATTGATATATGGATTAAAGGAAATAAACATTGATTCTTTAGTTATGATCACAGCAGCCATGATTGTTGTTTACTATCGTCGTCGGTTTAGTTTGATGAGGAATGTTTGTACATTCACACGAGGCGTTCCGTATCCGTTTACCCGAGCGCGGTTTTCATTGTTTACTCAGACTCTGTCACGTGAAGACCGAGTAAATTACGATAATTTTGACACTTTTAAAATGTTGGTTGATAACTGTGTTGATAAAATAAGTTATGCAACTTCATTACACTTCAATTAACCTCTCATATTTGGTGTCAACAACAAACCTAACTCTAATTTTTATGACTATACTATGAGGAAAAAGTCGAGGTTGTAGGTCACGAAACGAACAGGTACGATATAGGTTCTCGGTAACACAAGACATCAACCTGTTGGTTTGGGACGGATGGCTAATGGCCGTCAAACCGACCGAGGTTTCTTGGGAAGGAAGCCGGGCCAAACTCGGACGGCTGACGTCCAAGAGCCGACGTCTGCCTGACGGGTCGTGTGAACAGTTGCATTTGAATACACGTAAGAAACCTAGACGCCGCTTAAAGGCCGATTCACACGACCCGTTTTCTTTCCGACAGGCTGGGTTAAGGCTGATTCACACGACCCGTTTTCTTTCCGACAGGCTGGGTTGAGGCCGAATCACACGACCCGTTTTCTTTCCGTCAGGCTGGGTTAAGGCCGATTCACACAACCCGTTTTCTTTCCGTCAGGCTGGGTTAAGGCCGATTCACACGACCCGTTTTCTTTCCGACAGGCTGGGTTAAGGCCGAATCACACGACCCGTTTTCTTTCCGTCAGGCTGGGTTAAGGCCGATTCACACGACCCGTTTTCTTTCCGTCAGGCTGGGTTAAGGCCGATTCACACGACCCGTTTTCTTTCCGTCAAGCTGGGTGGTGGCTAACCACCGTCGAAATGTTGTACATTCACACGAGGCGTTCCGTATCCGTTTACCAGCACTCGGTTTTAATTGTTTACTTAGACTCTGTCACGTTAGGACCGAGTAAATTACGATAATTTTGACACTATGAGATGTTGGTTGATAACTGTGTTGATAAAATAAGTTATGCAACTTCATAATGCTTTGTGCACCATGCCAAGAAAAGTCCTTGTCAATGATCATGAAAATAATAAGTCATGAAATGAACATTTTTTTTAAGTAACATTTGAGAATTAAAAAAGAAATGGTTAAAAAAAATGCACAGATTTCTCACATTTTCTTGTTTAAACGAATTTCTCGTTAAAGGAGCCACTGGAAAAGGAATTCTTTTGGCAGTAAATACTTGTTACTTACTTCCAGGAACATTGCAAGGGATGTCTCGTCTAGTCCTTCTCCCTGGATCTGGAATTGGGCAGACTCTGGAAAAACACTGGAATGAGATAGCGAGTTTTACGGCTCTCTCTCTCTCTCTCTCTCTCTCTCTCTCTCTCTCTCTCTCTATATATATATATATATATATATACAAGGAGAGAGAGAGAGAGAGGAGAGAGGAGAGAAGAGAGAGAGAGAGAGAGAGAGAGAGAGAGAGAGAGAGAGAGAGAGAGGAAAAATTTTTTATCTCAAAACCATTATAGTAAAATGAATAATTTCACACTTTTCCATTAGGGTAATATCTGCTATTGTGTATATTTATTGACAAATCCGTCCGTTATGGGTGAAAGAAATCTGCTGGAATAAGTAGCGCCCAATAAAATACTTCATGGGTTCATATCAGTGACTTACTTGGAATTGATTGCATCCCTAATGATATATTGAATAGCAATTCCTTATATCAAGAATGTAATATCCTGACTTTCTATCTAAGGATTTAATGGCTCGATTCATTTCCTAAAATTATACAATTTTTGAAGAAAGGAGAAAAATTGAGAAAACTTAAAAATAAAAATGTATTGACCTCAAATCACATTCATTGTAGTATTTACTGATTATATAAGTTGAAGGATTTCTATATAGTTTTAAAGGTCAAAAAGTCATCCTGACAAGGACTTCAAGTAAGACTAAGCAAATGCAACTCTATAAAAGTGACTGGAAAACGCATTCATCCAGTATTCCAGACAACAGACAAAAGAAGTAATCTTCCAGTACTCCAGACAACAGACAAAAGAAGTAATCTTCCAGTATTCCAGACAACAGACAAAGGCTCTTCTGCCGTTGTGAGCATTGGCAAGGAGAGGATTTCCTCTGTATAAAGTTAGTGGTAAGAAGAAAAATAAAAGAAGTTTTGAGGTGACCAACACAATAAAGTTGGTATAAGAGACTTATGAGATGAATAGAGACGTGGTAAAGGACTGACACGGGGGGGGGGGGGGGGGTTGTCGCAGGGGTGGGAGTGTGGGGGTGTTAAAGGTGGGTGTCATTTTAAAAGGGAAGTCATTATCCATGAGAGAGAATCAGTTGTTGATTTTTGGTTTCCTGATCATAAAGTTCTATTTGGTTCTGAAGTCTCTCATTGTATTATAGAAGACACTATAGATGATATATGCACAGTATGGAGAGAGAGAGAGAGAGAGAGAGAGAGAGAGAGAGAGAGAGAGAGAGAGAGAATACAGGAAACAATTTCTACCCTAACTAGAATAATTCCTTTCTCCTTTCTTAAATTTTTCTCTTCCCTCTGAGCTAAACTGAATTTTCTTTTCTTCCCTCAAGGCTAGAATAGTGGATAGTACTAGATCACTGGTCTCTCCGTTTCTAGAAAAGAGAATTTTGTCATTTTCTCCCTTATCCCATTATAAAATTCACAACAAAACTATTTGCGATTATTCCCCGTTCTACAGTCGTCTTCCCTATCATCTTTCAATAGAAATAAAGATTTACTTTAGATTTCTTTTTAAAACTGCTTGAAAACGTCTGATGACATTTCCCAATCTGTGGGAACGGAAAAGGAATTGAATCTGTGAATTACGGATCTACAGGTATCCTCTATAGGTAAACCATGTGCATCACTTTCTCAGTATTTTCACTCGGTTCTCCAATCGATTAAATTGCACTCTATCTACCCATTGTGTTGTTGGCGGTCATTCCTGTTTGAGAGAGAGAGAGAGAGAGAGAGAGAGAGAGAGAGAGAGAGAGAGCTTTAGGCATTGAGTTCAAGTACGCATTACCGAAAATATGTTAATAGTGGCACGAGATCAAATGTGTGTGCGTGTGTGCGTGCGTGCACGAGATAATGGATATAGATACACTTATGTGTGTGTAATGGTAAAGAAATATAAAACCTGATAATCCAGTAATGAAAACTGCCAGAAAATTCAATGGAAAATGAGGCAAAAGAAGCACCTTTAACGCTTGTGATATGTGATCTTGTTATGGAATCTGGACCACTCATTTAAATAAATCATTTCTCGCTTCCATATATAAGTATTATGGAAGAGCTTTGAGTCAGTTTATTAAGAAATTGGAAAGAGAGAGAGAGAGAGAGAGAGAGAGAGAGAGAGAGAGAGAGAGAGAGAGAGAGAGAGAGAGAGATACAAATGGTTTTGTTATTAATAGATTATATTTGTTCTGTCATATGAATATATAGAGTAAATAAAATCAAGATTCAAATGTAGATTTGTAAATACCTCAAAAGGTCAGGTTAAGCGTCCCATTTGTGATAACCGAGAGAAAGGTTGTGACTCAAAGGCAGGTTGGAAACAACTGAGTGGTTTTATTAAAGAACACTCTCCTTTATGTACAAAATCTCAAGCAACAAGAATTTTCATGTTCAAATATTGACACTGTTACAGAGGAGAAAAGCAAACATGATTTTTCAGGTTCTTTTTAGTTCGAAGGGGGAGCGAAGATACAAGAACAAAATGAACTATGTACGATCGTGTGACACGCGGTTGGTACATGGCTCCCCCCCTAAAAATCACATACTGTACATGTTAAATAGGGCGCCCTAATCTAGAGAGGCGAACTGTAGGCGGGTCATCTGGCAGAAGATAAGCAAGTTTTAGACGATCAATGGAGACCCAGTCTTCTTTGCCACAAATGTTTAGTAGCAATGCTTTCAGACTGCGGCGGATCACAAGGAAAGGGCCCGTGTAAGAGGGTGTTAGCAGTGGCTTGCTATTGTCGTTGAGCAGGAAGACGTGCGTTGCAGAGTGCAAGTCTGTTGGTATGTGATGCTTTGCTAGGGGCTTATAAGTCTGGCAGCATGGAGTAAATTTTCCCACGACGTGACGTATGCGCTGGAGATCGTCGGAGGATGTTGTAGAAGGAAAAAATTCGGCAGGGATGACCAACGGGTCGCCATACACCATTTCAGCTGCCAAGACTCGAGGGCGTCTTTAGGAGTGGTCTTTAGTCCCAGGAGGACCCAGGGAAGCTGAGTAAACAAGTTGGAATCCTTGCAGTGGGACATCAAAGCTGCTTTGAGGTTGCGATGAAAACGTTCAACCATTCCATTGGCAGCGGGGTTGTAGGCCGACGTCTGATGTAGGGTGATCCCCAGGAGATTCACTAATGATGTCCACAATAGAGAGGTGAAAGTGGTTCCCCTGTCAGAAGTAATATGCTCAGGGATACCAAATCGTGCAACTCATCCAGAGAGTAAGGCAGATGTACATGAGGCGGACGTTGCAGTTTCCATGGGAATGGCTTCAGGCCAACGAGTGGAGGGGTCGATGACGGTAAACAGGTAACGATATCCTTATGATGTGGGTAGGGGGCCTACAACGTCGACGTGAATGTGTGCGAAACAACGCTGAGGTTGAGGAAAGGTGCTCACTCCTGAATCTGTGTGTCGATGTACTTTGGAAGTTTGGCAAGAAGTGCAGGCGCAGACCCAATCCTTAGCATTCTTAGAAATGCCGTGCCAAATGAACTTTGCCTTCAGCAGCTGTGCGGTAGAAGGACACGAGGGATGTGAAAGGCCGTGAATGAAATCAAACACCTGCTGGCGCATGAGAGTAGGAATGCAAGGTCGTGGTCTACCGATACTGACATCAAAGAGGAGGGTGGTGTTGGAGTCTTTGAGGGGGAAGTCTTCCCAACGGAGGGACATGCAGGATGTCCTACATGCTTGATACTCTGGATCCTGTCGTTGGGCTTCAGCCAGGGCGTTGTAATCCAATCCCAGTTGAACGGAAGACGTGTTTCTTGACAGAGCATTGGCAACGGGATTCATTTTCCCAGGGACGTATTGAAGGGTGCAATTTTATTCAGCCACGGCGGAGAGATGTCGGCGTTGTCGGGCGGACCAGGCATCAGACTGTCGAGTTAAGGAGTGCACCAGAGGCATGTGGTCTGTGCGAATGACGAAGGGTGTACCTTCTAAGAAATGGGGAAAGTGACGGACAGCCAAGTGCACCGCCAGCAATTCTCAATCGAAGGTAGAATAACCCGATTATGCCTTGGACAGTTTTCTGCCGAAGAAGGCCAATGGGCGGGGCGAGCCGTTGACCACCTGCTCGAGTACTGCACCAATAGCGACGTCGCTGGCATCAGTGAAGAGAAGGAGAGGGGCATGTGGGATAGGAAAAGTGAGAGCCGCAGTAGTTGATAGGGCCTTCTTTGCATTGCAGAAGGCTGCTTCTTGAAGGGGACCCCACTTCAGTTCCTTTGGCTTACCCTTGAGGGAGGCGTAGAGGGGAGCAAGCGTGGCGGCATTGGCTCACAGAAAATGGTGATAAAAGTTTATCATGCCCAAGAATTCCTGCAGAGCTTTGACGGTCGAGGGCGCAGGGAAGTTCTGGACAACTGCTACCTTCTCAGGGAGGGAATGGACTCCTTCTGGATGATGCGGTGCTCTAAGAACGACACTTCGTTGGCGCCAAAGGTACACTTGTCGTACCGGACTACAAGGCCGTTTTGTTGCAGGCTGTCAAGCACGATGCGCAGGTGATGGAGGTGTTCCTCTTTTGAGGAAGAGAACACAAGTATGTCGTCCATATAACATACACAGAAAGGGAGGTCACATCAGATGCCATCCATGAGACGTTAAAACGTGGCCCCAGCATTAAGAAGGCCAAAACAGGAGTAAATGAAGGTGTATGTACCAAACGGAGTGGTGATGGCAGTCTTGGGGAGGTCATCTGGGTTCATAGGCACCTGATAATACCCCTTCAGGAGGTCGAGCGTTGAGAAAACCTTCGCTTTGTGCAGGTATGAGGTGGCGTCGACGATGTTTGGGAGGGGATAGTGGTCCAGTTCTGTTTGCATGTTCAGGCGCCTGTAATCCCCGCATGGACGGAGGGAGCCGTCTTTCTTCAGAACGATGTATAAGGGTGACGACCGGGGGCTGGAGGCCTTTTGACAAAGGCCCATTTCCTCCATTTCGGCGAAAGTCTGTTTGGCGGCTGCCAATCGTTCCGGTAACAGACGTCTGAATTTTGCGAAGACTGGGGTCCCATCATCTTGATATGGTCATAAATACCGTGCTTGGCAGGAACCGTGGGTGTTTGGCGAAGTTCTAGATGGAAAATTTCCGGGTACGACGTGAGGAGGTGGGCGTAGGCATCCGTGGGTGCGCTAATGTGGAGAGCGAGGTTAGAGGGGGCGGGTTGAAGAGGTGTCGACGAGTATGAGTCTGCGTTAACCAATCGTCGGTGGGCAACATCGACCAGAAGGTGGAAATGGGAGAGGAAATCTGCACTCCGCACCGAGGATTGGCAATGTGACGTCAGCAACGAGAAATTTCCAATTGAATTTACCGTTTCCGAACGATAATGTGAGGATCTCGTAACCGTAGGTGGGTATCGCAGATCAGTTGGCAGCTACCAAGCGGACGTCGGCAGATGTAGACAGACTACGTCGTGTCTTGAATAGTTTCCTTGGCAGAAGAGAACGACAAGCACCCGTGTCTACCAAAAATCGCACGCCCGTTCCTGCATCATGTAAAAAGTAAAGATTAGAAACATGGGAGGCCACCACCACGAGCGATGGCCTACTTACACGTTTTTTGACCACTGACAATCCTCGGCACATTTCTTCGTGGTTGCCCCGAATCTGAAGTGGTAGTAGTAAAACTGCGGCGTATGGGAGGTAGTAAGTGGCTGTAGAAGTCATTTGTTGGGGCGCGAGCAATTGGTGGGTGGTGGGCGGTCTTGTCGCTGCTTCGGCATGTCACGGGGGTAGGCGTGTATGTCCTACGGCATTCATGTCAGCTTCGGTTGACGTTGAATAGGCATCCTCTTTGTCAGGGGTGGAGGCGTTGATGGAGGTCTTGAAGTGGCTGTCCAAAAGGGCATCGGCTTTGGTTATCAAGTCCTTTCTGGGTAAATTATCGAGATCAGGTATAGCAGCGCGTATAGGTCCGGGTAAACGGCGTATCCAAAGGGCACAAAGTAGGTTCACCTCACGAGGAGAGCCGTCTACAGCAGGGTGAAGGTGAGCGATACTGGTCATTTCCCTGAGGGCAAGCGAAGCCCTTTGGTCCCCCAACGGTTGTTGCGAGAGCTGAAAAAACTTTGCTATACGGGCAGCTGGCGACGGCGAGTACTTCTGCAGAAGGTATGTTATGAGGGCATCATACGCTATTGGGGTGTCTCCTTGTTCACAAAGCCAGTCGGATATTTCCGGGAAGGTGTCCTCGGGTATCACCACGAGAACATAATCTGCTTTGGTTGGTGAGCGAGTCATGCCCTTGATGCGAAACTGGACTTCTGCGCACTGAAATCAAGCAAACGCCTCTCCGCTGGCGAATGATGAAAGTTTCAATGGGGCAGCTGCAGCACCAACTTCTGTAGAGTCTGCCATAGTACCAACGATGGACGGGCGAGTGGGGGGGGGTGGTGTGGAAGGCGGTGGGAGCGAGTCAACGTCCGGAGTCACCAATGTGACGAGCCAAGAGAAAGGTCGTGACTCAAAGGCAGATTGGAAACAACTGAGTGGTTTTATTAAAGAACACTCCGTTATATACAAAATCTCAAGCAACAAGAATTTTCATGTTCAAATATTGATACTGTTACAGAGGAGAAAAGCAAACATGATTTTTCAGGTTCTTTTTAGTGCGAGGGGGGAGCGAAGATACAAGAACAAAATGAACTATGTACGATCGTGTGACACACGGTTGGTGCACATTGAATCATTCAGAAGTTGTTGATATGTTTGGAAAATTAATCTATCTACTGTGATATTACTTAAGAAAAGATCACCCAATTTACTCCATTTATATGAAAGGTTGTTTAGAAATCATGAAACTCTCTCTCTCTCTCTCTCTCTCTCTCTCTCTCTCTCTCTCTCTCAGGACAAGTGCAGTGATTAATGATTATCATCACCATCCCTTAGTTGTATTTTAACAAGAGTCAGTTCTATTATATAGTTACAAGAAATTGCTAAACTAAAAGCGAAGTGGAACTACTATCTATTTCAAGGTCCATAACACCCTCCTTTTTCAATATAACTAATGAACCAGGCTTCTTATTAATGTGAAACGGGAACGACTAGAGTTTGAGACACGGACCGAATTAAGAGAAATGGATTCAAGCATCTGCTCCGCATTATTGTCTTACTTTATCTTGAGAAATGTCATCTCAATTTTGAGGGCATCATGGTGAGGACGGAAATTGAAACTTGGCAATTAGGCGCCGAAGGACGTGTGTCGATCATGATGTAGGGCTCATTTTTTATTGGTTTTCAAATAATTTAGAAGTTGTAGTGAATTGTACTGCTCATTGGGGGAATATATAGACACTGATTAGTTATTATGTTGAAATGAAATAATTTTTAGCCTCACTTGTGTTTATTATATAATTAGAAGGTCATTCTTACGAAAAGAGGAAAAAAGATTAGAATCTCAGATGGCAGTCAGAGAGGTGATAGTGCTATGGAAGGTAAATGTACTAAATGATTAACTTAAAATAGAATCTATAGATTGTGTAAATAAAAAAAATTATTGCAGAGAACCGCAAATACACAAAATAGGCTTCATGTCCCTTTTATCACTCTTTCTAAGAAGTTGATTGCTCTCAACATCTTGGCGTCTTTTCGTCTTCCGCAATTAATGCAATAAGTTATAAAGTACTTTTCCCTTCGTCCACACTTTAGTAAACTAGACGGGTTCCTTCCTTTATGTCATGATGTTCAATGAAATGAAACAAGAATATTTCACTCGAGATTTGAAAAAAAGTTCGTGACGTTTGGCAGGTGAGGAAGGATTGCTTCGCTGAAACTGTCTATGTTGATAAAAAATAATAAAAAAAAAGTTGTTTATGGAAGATTCCAAAGGGAATCAAATCAAGAAATGGAATTAAAAGGTTTAAAGAGGAAGTGAGAAAAGGGTCAACACAGTTCAAAGTCTGAAGAGGAAAACACACATCGTCAGTGACGCCTTTTGTAACGGGGTACTGGACATTAAGCACATACACACACACACACTCTATATATATATATATATATATATATATATATATATATATATATATATATATATATATATATATATATATATATATATATATATATATATATATATATATATATATATATGGAAAAGCATCTGGTATGGATGGTGTGAAAGCTGAGATGTTGAAGGAAGGGGGTTTGACTGTACTTGAATGGTTGGTGAGATTGTTTAATATGTGTTTTGTGTTGTCAATGGTACCAGTAGATTGGGTCTGTGCATGTATTGTACCACTATAAGGGTAAGGGATATGTGCATGAGTGTTGTAATTCAAGAGGTATTAGTTTGTTGAGTGTAGTTGGAAAAGTGTATGGTAGAGTACTGATTAATAGGATTAAGGATAAAACAGAGAATGCAATCTTGGAAGTACAGGGTGGTTTTAGAAGAGGTAGGGGTTGTATGAATCAGATTTTTACAGTTAGGCAGATATGCGAGAAATATTTAGCAAAAGGTAAGGAGGTGTATGTTGCGTTTATGGATATGGAGAAAGCATATGATAGAGTTGATAGGGAAGCAATGTGGAATGTGATGAGGTTATATGGAGTTGGTGGAAGGTTGTTGCAAGCAGTGAAAAGTTTCTACAAAGGTAGTAAAGCATGTGTTAGAATAGGAAATGAAGTGAGCGATTGGTTTCCGGTGAGAGTGGGGCTGAGACAGGGATGTGTGATGTCACCGTGGTTGTTTAACTTGTATGTTGATGGAGTGGTGTGAGAGGTGAATGCTCGAGTGCTTGGACGAGGATTAAAACTGGTAGGCGAGAATGATCATGAATGGGAGGTAAATCAGTTGTTGTTTGCGGATGATACTGTACTGGTAGCAGACAAAGAAGAGAAGCTTGACCGACTAGTGACAGAATTTGGAAGGGTGTGTGAGAGAAGGAAGTTGAGAGTTAATGTGGGTAAGAGTAAGGTTATGAGATATACGAGAAGGGAAGGTGGTGCAAGGTTGAATGTCATGTTGAATGGAGAGTTACTTGAGGAGGTGGATCAGTTTAAGTACTTGGGGTCTGTTGTTGCAGCAAATGGTGGAGTGGAAGCAGATGTACGTCAGAGAGTCAATGAAGGTTGCAAAGTGTTGGGGGCAGTTAAGGGAGTAGTAAAAAATAGAGGGTTGGGCATGAATGTAAAGAGAGTTCTACATGAGAAAGTGATTGTAACAACTGTGATGTATGGATTGAAGTTGTGGGGAATGAAAGTGATGGAGAGACAGAAATTGAATGTGTTTGAGATGAAGTGTCTGAGGAGTATGGCTGGTGTATCTCGAGTAGATAGGGTTAGGAACGAAGCGGTGAGGGTGAGAACGGGTGTAAGAAATGAGTTAGCGGCTAGAGTGGATATGAATGTGTTGAGGTGGTTTGGCCATGTTGAGAAAATGGAAAGTGGCTGTCTGCTAAAGAAGGTGATGAATGCAAGAGTTAATGGGAGAAGTACAAGAGGAAGGCCAAGGTTTGGGTGGATGAATGGTGTGAAGAAAGCTCTGGGTGATAGGAGGATAGATGTGAGAGAGGCAAGAGAGCGTGCTAGAAATAGGAATGAATGGCGAGCGATTGTGACGCAGTTCCGGTAGGCCCTGCTGCTTCCTCCGGTGCCTTAGATGACCGCGGAGGTAGCAGCAGTAGGGGATTCAGCAGTATGAAGCTTCATCTGTGGTGGAAAATGTGGGAGGTTGGGCTGTGGCACCCTAGCAGTACCAGCTGAACTCAGCTGAGTCCCTGGTTAGGCTGGAGGAATGTAGAGAGTAGAGGTCCCCCCCTTTTTTTTTTTTTGTTGATGTCGGCTACCCCCCAAAATTGGGGGAAGTGCCTTGGTATATGGATGGATGGATATATATATATATATATATATATATATATATATATATATATATATATATATGTGTGTGTGTGTGTGTGTGTGCATATATATATAGATAGACATATATTTTATATATATATATATATATATATATATATATATATATATATATATATATATATATATATATATATATATATATATATATATATATATCGATAGATATATTTATATATTAATATATATATATAAATATATATATATATTAATATATATATATATATATATATATATATATATATATATATATATATATATATATATATGTGTGTGTGTGTGTATGTGTGTGTGTGTGTTTGTGCGTGTGTGTGTGTGTGTGTACAAGGTCCTATTTACAAAATAACATCCTCCGACTCAAGGGTTCCGTTAATGGCAATAAACAGGTCTTTTCCTCAGAAGGAGCTTTTCTAAAAGCCTATAAATCATCTTATGGACTTTCAATGATGATGTCTAGATTATGACATTTAGACTATAATTGTGTAATCGGAGAAATGTGTCCGAAATTCCATAACATAATTATGTTGAATAACAATGCCCGTAGAAATTGCATGGATCTGTGGTAATCATTCTTAGACAACGTGCATATTTCAGAAATCTATATCTTTAAATTAACAAGTTAATTTGAACACCAACTTTCTTTATTGTTGACCGCGAAAAAGATAATTTACTTTTAAAAGCATACAAATTTTGGTATATCGTATATTGCATGCTAAAAGGTATTGAATGTAGTTCAAAACATCGAAAATAATTTCCTGTTTAAATAATCCTCAACGAATCTCCAATGAGCAATTGGCCATCAAATTCTGTGCAATTGATAGGCCTATAGTACGTCTGGAAAGGATTCCAGGGAAGTAAATAAGAGGTTGCGTTGGATTTCTATCTCTCTTTCACAGAAATGTTTTTTTTTTCTCTTTTGCATTTCAAATGAGCTTCTTTCAGGATATCAAAATCCAGAGTGGCTTTGAAGCAAAGAATATTGGCTTTTTCGATGACCTTTCTCTCTCTCTCTCTGTCCTTATCATCAGTTGAAAAACCAATCAGGATCTGAAAAAGGGAAGAAGCAGAAGATCGCAGCCCTAAAATAATTTGATTTATTTTCTGATATTTCTAAAAAAAACATAAAAAGAAATAAAGATTTATCTCAAATTGCTACACGGTGTTGAAATTGCCATTCTCTTCTGTTGTAGGTAGTAGGTTGGCCAGGGCACCAGCCACCTGTTGAGATACTACCGCCAAAGAGTTATGTGGTCCTTTAACTGGCCAGACAGTATTATATTGGATCCATCTTTCTGGTTACGGTTCATTTTCCCTTTGCCTAAACATTCAATGAATAGTCTGGCCTTTTCTTTACAGATTCTCCACTGTGCTTTTACACATGACAACACTGAGATTACTAAACAATTCTTCTTCACACAAGGGGTTAACAGCTGCACTGTAATTGTTCAGTGGCTACTATCCTCTTGGTAAGGATAAAAGAGACACTTTAGCTATGGTAAGCAATTCTTCTAGGAGAAGGAAACTCAAAATTCAAACCATCGTTCTCTAGTCCCTATACCATGGTCTTCCACTATATTGGATTAGAGTTCTCTAGCCCGAGGGTACACTCGGGCACAAAATTCTACTTATTTCTCTTACTCTTATTAGGTTAAAGTTTTTTATAGTTTATATAGGAAATATTTAATTCAATGTAACTGTTCTTAGAAGATTTTATTTTTCCTTGTATCCTTTCCTCACTGTGTTATTTTCCCTGTCGGAACCCGTGGCCTTATAATATTTTGTTTTTCCAACTAGAGTTGTAGCTTAGCAATTATTATTAATAATAATAATAATAATAATAATAATAATAATAATAATAATGATAATAATAACCCTTATTATCATAAGTATGATGGTATGCAAGATAAACTTATCTACATTTTCACTTTTGAAATTTGGATATTGTTATAAGGTTTAATTCTTCCCTTTATCCTTCTTTAACTGCAATCGTGCAAAGTGTTTACTCTTATTGAATGACGTTTGATAATTGCTGTGACTCTTTGCCGCTGACACTAGATTCCTATGGTCTGCGAAGGATCCTACTAATCAAATTAAACCGCTTGAAATTTCTCACACGATATTTGTACTAATTTTCAGAAAATGACAGAATCTCATCCATTTACAATTTATTAGCGAGTTATGGAATATTATCAAATATTACGAATACTGGGTGAAAAAAATGACAATTCATCACCAATTATAAATTGGCCGCTTTTATCGATGTTCGATTTTCAATATTTTTTGTCTAAAATTTTATTTATATACGAAGGATATTTTTCAACATGCAACGATCTACTTCATCCAGAGTGAATCCAAATCTCTTCCGAAACCTTTTGGACAGTTTAATCAAAGTAATCTGTTTTGCATTTATTGAATCAACCACTGAATAGAAGAGAATTTGAATATGCTAACATGTAAAGAAGACGAAGCCTGTCTCCATCAGTCAACCGTATTTTGAGGTGATTGCAAAGTACAGCAGAAATAAAGTTTTTGTAGGAAGAGAGAGAGAGAGAGAGAGAGAGAGAGAGAGAGAGAGAGAGAGAGAGAGAGAGAGAGAGAGAGAGAGAGAGAGAGAGATACTTATTGAAAGGATCTCATATCTTTTAAACCTCTTCTTCTTTTTCATGATATTATTTATTGCTGTTGATTCATTGATTGAATTCGAAGAAAGAGAGAATTTCTTATCTGGCAACCTATGGCAAAGAACAAAATATTGATGAATTCAGCAAAGCAATTTATCAGACATATTTCCATAAAGCTTATGTATGACAATAAATAGTTTTGAGCTGCTAAAAAGGGATCACTTGTATGTCTTTTGCAACCAAGATGTCAAACATTCACGACTGTATGGAAAGCGTATTGCTTGCTTGTAAAATACTTATTGCTGTTGTATATATATTTAGCGATGAAAGGTTTGCAGGTCTCTAGGTATAGAAGGTCTCCTGAATTTCCAACATATTATAGTGTTTGACATTCTGTTGAGGAATTCTATGTACGGGCTGTACATTTTAGAGTTGAAAATTATATAAAAAACAGATTTCTACACGAATACATACCCCAACACATATGAGGGCTAATAAAATAAGTATCCAAATGTTATTATATACATACAGTACAGTATGTGTAGTATCAGTCATTGGTGTTTTTATAGATATAACACAGAACAGATTGGAAAAGAAATATGCATATATATATATATATATATATATATATATATATATATATATATATATATATATATATATATATATATATATACATATATATATATATATATATATATATATATATATATATATATATATATATATTATAATAACCCTCCTATCATTATTTAGCATTTCTAATTACACCTATTATTGTGTATAATTTTAGCGCCATCTATTGATTGCTGATCGTAGCGGATAGCATGGATGAAATTACCTTTTGTTATTTTTACCTATGTAATCCTTGGAAATGTTTACTTCCAAGCTCTTTCAAGCTAATACTTTTGAGTTCGTTATCCGGTGGCTAATTCTTCACTTGTTTCTAGTGTTTATTTAGTGGTTATTTGTTATTATTTTGTTATATATTTATACGTGATTTAAAATAAGTAAAGTCTTTGTTTAATTTCAACTTTAATTTGATCATTCTCCTAATATATCTACTGTACCTTCATGAAGTGTTGCCCTCATTACTGAGAATTTATGAAATAGTCAAGTGGAAAGCTGAAGTTGTGACAAATTGGGGGCCTGTCCGGGATGTACTTACGTATGTGTTACGCTTACGCTCGATCTTGACGGATTGTGAAATTCATTTTGTTGTTTCTCTATAATGATGGACAACATGAGTGTAGTGTATTAGTGATATTTTGCTAGTTTATAACTGACCACCACCGGATAGTGTTCTCCAGCGCGCTCACACATTCACTTGGAGAATGCCGTGTTGCTACACGTCATCTTAAGCATACATCGAGATTTTGGAGGACGTGCAGGCAGGGTAATGGCATCCTAGAATTCGTCATTCTTTTAACCCTCGACTCTGTTGACTACCATCGCTTAGCGATATCTTCATAGTCGCCCCAACTTCTCGAGGTGCTTCGAGGCATTCAAAACCTCATCATAAGGAATTGAAAGATTCCTTCGTTAGGAACTTCTGCTCCTCTTACTCAGGGTACGACCTTCGCTCTTTTTAAAGGATTTCGGCTTCATATTGTTACGACCACGTGGTCAAGAACTTCGTTCCACCTCGATGGATATTTAAAGGTTTATTCCTTGTTCAGGTAACTGTTGGTACTTCCAATTATTTACTTCATTCAAAATATTTTATTCAAGATTATTAGTGGTTGTGCATTATTGGTGAACCAAGTTTTCTGATTGGCATGGATTATTAAAGCCTTGTTCATTTAAGTGAATTTCTGAACATTGTAGGACTTAAGGATTAAGGAAATTCCTGTGGTTTGTGGGTGCCTTCGCACCATAAATCCATGAATGCCCTGACGTTTTTAAGTCTTAAAGCTTGTGTATAGTAGTAATATAATTTCCAGTGATATTTTCCATTTTATCAGTATTGAGAGATGCCTTTTGATCTTGAGAAATTTTTAGGTGCACCCAGGGAGCACCTAAATACACTACAGGAAGTTAAAAAGGACCAGCTTCGCCAAATAGCTGTAAGGGCAAGAATATCTGTAGGTCATGCTGTGGTGAAAGCTGAATTATTGGGAAAGATATTAGATTTCCTGATAAATAGTGGTAACATAACTGAAGAAGAGGCTCTTCCCTTAAGGCCTTTAACACTTGAACGAGGTGCTGCTCGTACTGTTACTATAACTGAAGACCCAGAGATAGTGAAATTGAAACTCCAACTTGAACTGCAGCAGTTAACACTAGAAGCTGAACAAAAAAGGCTTGAAGCTGCAAATGCCGCAGTAGAAACTGAGCAAAGAAGACTTGAAATAGAACGTAAAGAAAAAGTTCTGTTGGAAAAGGAACTATCAGCCATAAGAATAGAAGAAAGGTTGGCAGAAAAACAGCTACCTGATGCTTTTGACCTTAGTAAAGCACGCAAACTCCTGCCTGTCTTCGATGAAAAAGATCCTGATGTTTTTTTCATTACTTTTGAAAACACTGCAACGTCTCTCAACTGGCCTAGAGACTAATATGTTCTCTTAATCAGAAACTCCTTCAAAGGAAAAGCTGCATATGTGGCAGCACAACTTGTCCAAGAAAGGGATTATGAAGTCTTTAAAACTGCCATATTAGATGCTTATAGTGTTACAGCAGAAGGGTATAGACAAATCTTCAGACAAACTTTGAAGAACCAAGCTCAAACCTATCTAGAGTTTTTAACATTGAAGTTGAAGCAGTTTAATAAATGGATAGATAAGGAACAAATAACTACTTTAGAACAATTAAAGAATTTAATAATTTTAGAAGAATTCCTGAGGCGTATTCCAGCTAATGTGGCAATGTTTATTAGAGAAAAACAAGAAAAAGATGGCAAAAGGGCTGCCCTATTAGCTGATGATTACCATCTCATTCATAAACTTAAACCACATTCGTCCTCGCCTTCATCTTCCCCCCAGGTTTGTACTTTTTGTAAGAAAGAAGGTCATCATATTAAAGACTGTCCTAGTCCCAAATGCAAAGCATCTCATGGTAAGGCTTCTCCTAATGCTTTTTCACAAGGACCCAAATCAGGGAATACTGCAAATAAAACGACTCTTCACTGTGCTCAACCTCTATCAGACTTTACAGCATTCACATATCCTGGTAAAGTAAATGATATTCCTGTGCAAATTTTGAGAGATACAGGGTCATCTCAAACTATCATTAGCTCAAAGTTAAAAGATTTAGCTAACCCAACAGATCAGTATGTAACTGTGTCAGATTTGACTTGTCAAAAGGTTTTACCTATCGTACAGATTTCTCTTGATTGTCCTTATTTTAAAGGTTCAACTAATGTCGCCTTGTTGGATTCTGACCTGCCTTGCAAGAACATAGACATGATACTTGGTAATGACTTGGCTCAAACTAACGGTACTCCTAGTCTTATCATTACGCAGCCTGAAGTAGTGATCGAAAAAGCTTGCAAAGAGTTTTCTCCGGTGGTAGAGCTTCCCTGCCAAGTAGTCACCAGGTCTAAAACCTCAACTTCTAGAGACACTGAACACACAGGTAAGGTGGATCAAAGTACCTTAGGTGAAAAAGTCCTTGCTGATCTTGTTGATATTCCCTCAGATGAATTTGTAGGGTATCAAAGGTCTGATGATAGTTTGAAAGAATACTTTGATAAAGTAAAAGATGACGTTGATGAAAGTAAGTTACCATATTTTTATCTTGATAATAACATCCTTATGAGACATTATAGACCTTTGAAGATTGCAGGACAAAATTCCTGGCATGATAGTTACCAGCTTGTAGTTCCTTCTAATCTTCGTGCAGCCTTATTGGATCTTGCTCATTCAGCAGAGTCTCATCTAGGCATTTCCAAAACCTATAAGCGTTTGCTGGACGATTACTACTGGCCTGATATGAAAGCTGATGTAAAGCACCACATAGAATCTTGCCATCCCTGCCAGGTAACTGGTAAACCAAATCAGAAAATACCTCCAGCACCATTAGTTCCTATTACAGTACCTAATTCTCCTTTTGAAAAGGTAATTGTAGATTGTGTTGGTCTACTTCCCAAAACTAAGAAACAAAATGAGTACATTTTAACCTTGTTGTGTCCAACTACTAGATTTCCTTTAGCCGTACCTATAAAAAACATATCTGCTAGAACAATTATTGTTAATCTTCTTAAAATATTCACCATTTTTGGTTTTCCAAAAGAGCTTCAGTGTGATCAGGGGACAAACTTCACTAGTGATTTGTTTAAGCAAACTTTAAAGCAGTTAAACATCTCCCATATTTTTGCTTCAGCTTATCACCCTCAGACTAATGGAGCCCTCGAACGAGTACACCAGACCATTAAAAACCTCCTGCGCAAGTACATTTGTGAAACTGGACGAGACTGGGATGAAGACCTGGATCTGCTTATGTATGTACTTAGGAGTACACCTAATGAATCGACTGGAATTTCTCCCTTCGAGATGATGTTCGGCCGCAGACCTAGGACAAACCTTAGTATGGTAAAAGAAAACATCCTAAGAGGTACTTACAAAGACCAGCAAGTAAGTATTCCGCAATACCTTCAAAGTCTTAAGGTTAAATTTGACCATGTTTATGAATTTGCCAATCTGAATTTAACTAACAGTCAGATTCGAATGAAAAACCATTACGATAAAAAGGCCAAAATTAGAACTTTCAAAGTAGGAGATGATGTACTTGTATATCGACCAGTTCCAGGAGCTCCATTGAGAGAAAAATTTATGGGTCCGTATAAAATCACTAAAAGGGTCTCTAAAACAACTTAAGCAATTGAAACTCCAGATAAAAGGAAGCCTAGCCAGTTAGTGCACATTAATCGTATAAAACCATACCAATCTGCAAAGATTTCTCCACAGGTAGTTCACCTGATATGTAGAGAGACTGATCACTCCACTCACAACTCGAGGATAACTACTCCCATCGAGACTTCTCCTACCCCGAAAAACCTAGTACCCGAAGCAGTTGATAATGATAAACTTTTAGCTTCTCTGGAGCCAGACGAAGAAGAAACTTTGGCTCATAATCATATTTTGTCATGGAAAGATGCTAGTAATTCACAGATTCTTTCTTTGCTTTCACAGTATCTTGGTCATCTTCCTAAGGTGGAAAGGGAAGAATTAGAGGCTGTTCTGAAGTCTTATCCTGCAATATGTTCAGACACTCCTGGTTGCTGTACCTTGGTGCAACATGATATTGTGCTAGAACCAAACGCCAATCCCGTTCGTCAACCTTTTTATCGGGTGTCCCATCGTTTATTACCAGCCTTGAAGGCTGAGGTTGAGTATTTACTAAAACTAGATTTGGCTGCACCAAGTAAGTCTCCCTGGGCATCGCCTTGTATTTTAGTAAAAAAGCCTAACAATTCCTATCGTATGTGTACGGATTATAGAAGGGTTAATTCTGTAACGGTCAAGGATGCTTATCCATTACCTAGAATTGCGGATATTATTGACTCTGTGAGTAATTCTAAATACCTTA
>NC_090749.1:20423901-20446401 GCF_036898095.1 Palaemon carinicauda
TCATAGATTCTGATACTCTTGTCAATTTTCCAATATTGCTTTATCCCAGTTTCGAGTGCAGAGAATGGAGCTGTGATTCTCCCTCTCACATTTAAATATATTTTGGTGTTAAATCAACAAAGCACTTTTCACAATCGTTTGGTACTGGAGTGGCTGATCAAAGTAATTCTACAAAATTTAGATGAAAAGTAACGTGATTAAATCTATATACTTAGGAAAGACTTGAATTTCCTGTGAGATTTCAATGATTCTCTTTTGGTCAGAAAATCTTCCAACCCAGCACTTATAATTGGTCTCATGGTATTTAATATACTTTGCCTATAATCATGGTAATTATCTGTAGCTTTTAACATAATGGTACAGTTCCAGGAAGATAATTGCCGATTTGTTAATAAATCTAAATTTCTTTGCTAGTTGGATTTAATCATTGGTCGAGTGAGTGGGGATATTTAATTTCCAATTCAAATGATATTTGAATCAAAATTCTTGTTTTGGTTTCAGATTTTAGAGTGAATGGGACAGGCGTGGCTTTATACGTTGACTAAGCGTTTTACCTCTCCCAAATAAGTTCTTTTCAGGGTTTGGTCAACATTTCAGGTGTTGCTCTTTCGTCAGATTAACTGAATATCTGACGCTATGAAGGATGTTTCTATTGCATTTGCCACCTAAAACTTAATGCACCGCATTTCCCGCCCAACAGTTTCTCAAGAAAAAGGAATTCGTTTCAACGTAAATCACTCTGTTACAGACGAAGAAGGTACACGCTTACATTCACACACATACACAGATATGAAGCTTACGACTGTATGGGATATTGTGTATGCTGTTCTTGTATGGCAGAATAGCTCCGCCCAACGAGAGAAGAATCAATTAAAATAAACAAGGAAACTTGAAACTACAACAAAAGGAGACTTTAGTGAGGTGACTTGATACAATTTATATTAACAAAATGATATTCTAGCCATCCTAAGGTAACCACGAACATACAACACACACACACTTATACACACACACATATATATATATATATATATATATATATATATATATATATATATATATATATATATACACACACACACACACACACACACATATATATATATATATATATATATATATATATATATATATATATATATATATATATATATATATATATATATATATATATACACACACACACACACACACACACACATATATATATATATATATATATATATATATATATATATATATATATATATATATATACATATGGTTTTCAACATTTGTGTTTGTTAAAGGTTTAGTACAAGAGAGAGAGAGAGAGAGAGAGAGAGAGAGAGAGAGAGAGAGAGAGAGAGAGAGAGAGAGAGAGAGAGAGAGAGAGAGAGAGACCGTGTTTTGATGTTATTCAGACGTCGAGTGTGAGAATTAATGTTTTACTTCTGTTTCAGAAATAAACTAAAAGTATACTTACTTTCATCCCAAGAATATTACTGTTTTGTTTGTCTTACTTCTGTTACAGCAGATATGTTGGTAAAATCATGTTTTGCAAAATAACGTTTTGACTTTATTTTTGGTACACACTTTCTTGCGGTGGCAGTCCACGCATTTCGAATTCATCATATTTCGCAAATACACATTCGCATGGAACAGATCTGAGGAGTATAATGCCATGATTCGCCAAAAATATATTGTATTGACTATCTTGCTTCATAATATATATCCAATATGGCATCCTCAAAAAAAAAAAATACTTAGATTCAAGTTTTATGATAATGTGAAGAAGAACGTCAGTTAATGATAGCTCACAATAGTGTCCTATGATAAATTATACTGTACATATAATTCCAGTAGCCAGGCCTTCTCCATCATGAGGCTCAATACTACACAGTATTCTAGAAGTTTTATTCCAGCTGTGACCAGGTTGTGGAATGATCATCCTAATCGGGTAGTTGAATCAGTAGGACTTGAATAATTCAAAGTTGCAGCAAACATTTTTATGTTGAACAGTTGAACAGGCTGACATAAGTATTTTTATATCTGTTTTGATGTTGTGACTGTTTTTAGAAGGATTTATTGATAATGTGTTTTCATCATTTATTTATTGCATTATTTCTGTTACTCATTGGGCTTTTTTTTCCTGTTGGAGCTCTTGGGCTTATAGCATCTTGCTTTTCCAACTAGGGTTGTAGCTTGGGTAATAATAATAATAATAATAATAATAATAATAATAATAATAAAGAATGATTGTTCATCTAATTGTTTCATCAAAGCCAAAGGAATCGTCATCGATGTAAACGAACATCGTCACAAAATCCAGAAAAATATCCTTTGACTCCTCTTGACCTCCCATCCTCAGATTCCTCTCTTTCCTCCTCTGCATTCACTGAAATAAGAACATAATAGATGAGGAGGCCGACGGGGGTGGTGTTGCTTAAGAAAAGAGGGAAATTGAAATAGTGGCAAGAATGGGTAGATGCATTCATATTCGCCTTTTAAGTTTATACTTAATATGACATTAACGAAACATAAAGATGAACAACTATACGAAAACCTGAAATTAAAAGTATAAAGACAAATAATGGAGAAGGTTAGGGATGTAGGAGAAATATAATAAGTAGAATATTGTCAATATTATTATTATTATTATCAACTGACCAGATGAGGCAGAGACCTCTAAAGGTTGGTGGCGGAACTATAGCAAGTAACTACTGTAATACTCAGGAAAAAAATAGACCGTTGTCATTATTAATATTAATGTTCTTATTTATCAATTTCCGAGGGGGATTCGAATATCATGAATCTCTTCTCAGTTGGTTGAAGAAGTTGGTTTTCAACAGATATTCTGTTTATTTTTTAGCAAATTTCTAAGTTCAGTATTCAACACTTGTTGGGGACAACTTAAAATTCTAATAAATCTAGTTATATTTCCACATGATGTAACTTTTCAAATTTATTTTGAATGTTGGGTCCAATTGCCCAGTATTTGCCACACCTAAGGGACTGCCTTATAAATAATCAATCAGTCCATATTATCCTCATTAACCAGATTGTGTCAAGACAGCCAGGGACTTCCTTCCTTCCATCCTTCCGTAAAAGAGTCCTTCCTATTGATCTCACATGACATCATCAAATTTTCATTGCAATCAAAACTCAGAAATAAACCATTGCCAATATAGGCCTAGGTGCACGTAATAATAGGCCTGCTACGTCTCAGTATAACCACATTTTGTTTCATTAAGTAATCTTCGCTGTGTTCACCCGGACACACACACACACACACACACACACACACACACACACATCAGTGTGTATTCTATCTACCACCTGTGGACGTGCACAGAACTTAAAAGCGAAAGTGTTCTTGCTGTATTTCATTAGTTACTTAAATATAAAAATTAGTATTTAGTCACTTCGTCTGGGGAATGAGTTGCATTACGCAAAATTAGATATTTACAACATTCAACCAAGTGGACCAATTAATCTTAGACTGAAACAACTTGACGAGAAGACTCAACCAATAGAAACTTCCTTATATGTGATCAACACAAGACGTCAGAATAGAGAGCTGCCATTAATCAAGTTCAGTTATTGATTGCTACAGATAGATATCACTTCAGTAAACTCTCATTGGTGTTGGAACACAGAGATATCATTTCATTTTGAACGGAAATTTCAAATATAGTATATTGTCAGAGATTTAAATGCAAGCAACAATTATGTCTGCAAAATTACTTGGCTTCATTCATTTTCTCTAACATTGAAATATTGTTCACATGAAGAATAGCATATAGATAATATTCATATATCTATCTATGTATCTACCTACCTATCTATCTATCTATCCATCTATCTCTCTCTCTCTCTCTCTCTCTCTCTCTCTCTCTCTCTCTCTCTCTCTCTCTCTATATATATATATATATATATATATATATATATATATATATATACATATATATATATATATATATATATATATATATATATATATATATATATATATATATATATATATATATATATATATATATATATATATATATATATATATATATATGTATATATATATATATATATATATAAATGCATATATATAAATGCATATATGTATATATATATATATATATATATATATATATATATATATATATATATATATATATATATATATATATATATCCTTCCTCTGCAAATGAAACCTATTGTGTGTAAATTCTATTTTGACTTAATGCTAACATTGGGAACGAAGACTATGGGCGACGGAGTAAGTAATGGGGGTGGGGAGGATGGAGTGGATCTATCTTGTGGTTGTGGTCGTCTTGGCTATTAATGGACAAGTCAGTGGGGGTGCTTGTTAACAAGTGGAGAACTGCCTGCATGCTTGGACTCTCTCTCTCTCTCTCTCCTCTCTCTCTCTCTCTCTCTCTCTCTCTCTCTCTCTCTCTCTCTCTCTCAGTAAACTGGTTCATGTTCTATCGCGAAAGTCAAAACATTTTTTTATATTGATATTTAACCCAAAATCTATCAGGTTAGTAATTGACAGATCTTGACAAATACGTAAGAAACGTTTATCTTTTAAAACATTTAAAACTAGATGATAGACACAAGGAAATTTAGGCGAAAATTAGCAATGTTTTTTTTTTTTGGTATATTTTTGTAATTGCAAAACCAAGTAGATCCTTGCCTTTAGTAAAAACTGCCCACACCATCTCTCTCTCTCTCTCTCTCTCTCTCTCTCTCTCTCTCTCTCTCTCTCTCTCTCTCTCTCTCTCTCTCTCTCTCTTTCAAACTCAAAAAGCCATTCTCTCATTAACTTGCAAAACATTCTGATCTCCTTTGTAATGGAATGTATCATATGGGAAGAAAAAGAATAAGAGGGAGAGAATAAAGAAAAAGTGACCAAGAAAGAAGATGTTGTGGGGGTAAACAGTAAAAAGAAATCTCCAATAGAAAATATTTTTATCTGTCTTAAGTCGCTGTCTTTGTGTCTTACTTGACTTTCCATGGCATGGTGGCCAATATGATGACGTCCCTAAGTGGGGAAGGCCAGGCTGGGGTTCAAATCCGGCTCAAATTCGTTAATTTCTTTGGTCGCTTCAACCTCACTATACTTGTGAACTAAGGATGGGGAGTTTGGGGGAGCCTATGGGTCTATCACCTGAGTTATCAGCAGCCATTGCCTGGACGTCATTAGTCCTAGCTTGGGTGGAGATTGGGTTTGGGCTCTGATCATATGTATATATGGTCGGTCTCCAGGGCATAGTCCTGCTCGGTAGGGTAATGTCACGTTCCCTTGCCTCTGCAATTCATGAACGTCTTTAAACCTTTAAACCTAATTATGTTACCATATGACTTCATTAGCATTCTATGCAGATGAAGTGACTTCCACGTACATATTATATACAGAGTCTTTTTCCCCAGACAATATCCATCTCCATCTGCCTAAGATGAGAAGAACTGAGGTCATTACGATGAAATATCAGAGTAGAATGATATCAAAGAACCTTGATTTCATAATGAATTTAGAAATCATGAACTCTCTCTCTCTCTCTCTCTCTCTCTCTCTCTCTCTCTCTCTCTCTCTCTCTCTCTCTCTCTCTCTCTCTCTCTCTCTCTCTCTCTCACCTAGTGCAGTTTCTTTTCCAATACAGAAGTTTTGAGATGCCCAATATCGAACTGTCCTCATTACATTTTTGGCCATTATTAATCTTGCAGAGAAACTTGGACCAAAGAATTTCTTGAAAGTTAATTAAGTCAACTCCCGAAACTTTGTTAATTACGTAGGACAATTATTTGCAATCATCAACATCGAGTCATCATTCGCAAAGTTTGTCTGCAAGTGAGACCGAAAAATATATTTGCACAAACACACATGGGATATCGTCGCCTCACTCCAGAAGGGATTCCAGGTCTAATAGAATTCGTGTTTGTATCTTCACAGGGGTTTATTCTTTTGATTGATGCTGTTTTTGTTGTTATTGTTGCACCTAAATTAAAAAATACTAGAGCAATGTAGAGAGGGTGGAAACCGTGAGTACCGAATGGCTTTATGTTCGGACAAAGGCACCTATAATGAGAGCGGGCTGGACAAGGAGAATTTGAACTTTTTATCACCCTCATACAATTAGTATTAGGTTACTTATAGAGTATATAAACCATATGAATAAACAATGTATTTTCTAATACAGATATTTTTATTTTCATCATAAGGATTAATATTGTTATTATGAATATATTTCTCGCTTCTTTGCCAAATGCAAATCTGGATGTGTACGCTTATAACTGTTTTGTTTTTCCTTTTTAGAAACCTTGAACGACTTCACTTCAGTCACTTTCATACTCATTATGTTTGTACCTTTGCATAACGAGCTTGTGTTTTTATCCCTATCTCAGCAAAATAATTCCTTGCTTGTTCGCTGAGATTTCAATTGCAGAGATCAAATGGATTTCCCAACCAAGAGAATATTCTCAAAATCATGTCACCCTGATTACACCGGTGATAAATATGTCATATTACTTCTTTGCACAAACAAGTAGATCATATTCCCTTCATGATTATTATAATCAATATTTACTTTCCGCACCCGGTACTTAATTTGTGTTACCAACAAATGGTAAAAATATGCCCCACACAGGTAATCCAAAGATCTTCAATATTCCTTCACAGAAACCTTTGATTAATTTTGCCCTGTTTTTATAGTTTGGAATAACATGTAACTTTTCAATAGATATTTTCTGATTGAGGTTTATTAAAAACTGAAAGCCAATATCCCTTTTGGAGGGATTGAATTTGAAGCCAAAAGGATTGAACGTCACTGAAGGAAATGAGGTCAAATGGTCTTCCGAGAAATGTGATGTTTTGAACGGCCACGTTTGTTTTGTGTAGGCCTATTGATGCTGATGCCATATTTAGATGGGAGGAGAAAAATACTGCTTTGTTAGATTATTGATCTTTTTTTTCTATAACCCCTTTTCATATTAGCTGGAAGAGGTATGATTGATATTACATACACCGTAGTATAAGTAACTGAAATGTAGTACTTTAAGTATGTAAGTGAAAATAAAACATATCTCATTAATAATTACCAAATAAAACTAATTCCTCTTTAAAAGTGAATGAAGGATATGTTCTGTTGGGAGTCAGTCATTTCAAAATATGATGTTTTCTTGTTTTATTGTGAACTATTATGATATTGTAAATAATGTGTATCCTCATTTCTTTCAGTGTTATCCTATTTATATTCCATGTTGAATATTATTTCCTATTTGCCAAGACATCTCTATTACTATAAAAGATATTCGAGGAAAAGTAAACTCGTAGATAAAGGTTTCTGAATTGGCAGCCTCGATGTCTCGTGATAAGTTTCATATAAGTTGCATGGAAATAAAGAAATAGTTTCTTATAACTTCTCTCCTGTGTTTACTTTGATTTTGAAAAACCATTAACCCATATCAGCAGATGTAGAAATAATCTTTACAGCTCATATCATGTTTCCTCGTGCTGTTAATAATGGTTAAATCCACTAGTTTATTGGTTTCTGATATATAATCGGTTCCAATATTTATAAAATTGATCATCATTTATTGATAACTGATTCAATCAGTCGAAGTCCTTCTTTATTGTTTGCAGAGTATTGACACAATGCAGACATTCTGTCGAATGTTTCTTATCGATACATTTCAACTTTTTCCTCAAAATCTCGAGAATAAATGAACATCGAATCCCAAAAGGCTGTTTGTAAGAATCTCTACAATCAACACTGGAGTGTTATCAATCATCCACTGACACCTGAGACGTTTAATCAGAGCCAAGACAACAACGAAAATCATCGTTGATGGCCGGAAATTTCTCTACTCTGGTTTTTCTTCTTTCCAATACATTCAGTCAACCTCTTCTTTGAAATCCCACTAAGAGATTTCCCTCAAGTATTCCAACATTGCTTGAGAAACATTGGGATCAATGTATTTTGGGTGGGGGTGGGGTGGTAGTAAGTCTTAGGTGTCTATTCCTATCAATTTCTCTTCCATTTTGTTAATAATGTATTCTTCTTTTAGGGTTAAGCCACCTTCAAGAAATTATCCGTGCTCTCTCTCTCTCTCTCTCTCTCTCTCTCTCTCTCTCTCTCTCTCTCTCTCTCTCTCTCTCTCAAAGCACTTCACATTCAGACAACTGTCCTGTTACTTCATCACACTTCCCACTTCTACAATTGTTCATTTCGATTTTATAAACTAATGTGAGATTTCAGTCTCGCTTTAAAAGAGCCTGACCTTATTGGCACAAAGTATCGTGAATTTTCGAAAAACTGAAAAGGTTCAGCAATTAGTTCTTTGCATTTCATTTCATATTTTTTTCTATTTTAGAAAAAAAGCATTTTCAATGACTTATTATTTTCTTAACATTTTAAGCTATAATCGGTTTACATATTGCATTAATAATGAGTAACCTAGTGGTTGATTCTTTAATAATAATAATAATAATAATAATAATAATAATAATAATAATAATAATAATCGTTGTTATTGAATAATTGTTACTAGCCAAGCTACAACCCTAGTTGGAAGCGAAGGATGCTATAAGCCCAATGGCACTAACATGCAAAATAGCCAAGTGAAGAAAGGATATATTGAAACGGTTTGAATAGTGTGCCTGAGTTTACACTCAAGCAAGAGAACTCTCATCCCAAACAGTGGAAGACCGTGGTACAGAGGCTATGTCACTACCCAAGACCAGAGAACAATGGTTAGATTTTGGAGTGTGCTTCTCTTAGAAGAGCTGCTTACCATAGCTAAAGAGTCTCGTCTACTCTTACCAAGAGGAAAGTGGCTGCTGGACAATTATATTCCAGTAGTTAGCCCATTGAATGAAGAAGAATTGTTTGGTAATCTCAGTGTTGTCATATTTATAAGGACAGAGGAGAATATGCAAAGAATAGGCCAAACTATCCGGTGTATGAGTAGGCAAAGAGAAAATGAACCGTAACCAAAGAGGGAGTATCCAATTTAGTACTCTCCGGCCAATCAAAGGACCCCATAATTCTCTAGCAGTAGTATCTCAACGGGTGGCTGGTTCCCTTTAGGAGATACAATAAAGCAGAAATACATTCAAGCATTGTTAGTTTAAGAAAATTCATCAAATGTCACACTGATCATCTCGGCTATTTCATCCAAAGGAACTTCTAGCAACTTCGACTGATGCAATTCTCCCAAAGGATTAGAAAAATAATTTCTTTCCATATAAAGACCATCATTGATTAGATATGAAGTGAGCATAGTATTGAAAAGGACATTGTTCCTCGAATATTGCTCTTAATATTGTCAATTTTGTTAAACTGGAGGCACATTGAGGAGAAGAACACTGAGATTACCGAAAAAGAATCGTTGTCATCTAAGATAAACTAAATATATGATAACCACATATGACCTAGGCAAAGACCCCAAAACACTAAAGGGACTCTTTATAACTTGATAATATATGAAAGGAGAGTAAAAAAAGAATAATTTTTTTTATACTGCTATAGGAAAAGTGGCAATGTTATCAGAGTACAATTTGTAGGACGGAAAAAATCAATGAACATTTCTTTCCTCTGCAGCCTCCCCAAATGGACCTCTCCCCCCCCCCCTTCCCTTCCTTCTCCTTCCTTTTCCCCATCTTCCCCATCGTCAATATATGAATCATTATATACATCAATGTCCTTTAAATATACTCGGGGTATATTTAAAGGACTTTGATATTCATATAGAAAGCGGAAGTGGACTGAAAGTTGCCTATAGAACCCATTGAATATTATTAACAAAGGATGGAATGCCTCAAAAAAAGGCCCAAGTTTTATTCACGGATTTTATTTTGATTAAAGGGTTTCAGTAATCTCAGATGAAGGAAGGGTTGGACTCTGTGGTACAACCCCGTCGCTGGAATTCACAATTGACGCAAGAATCGGGTTTGAAATATAAGTTATCTTTTAGGATTCCAGTGATTGAAAAAGAAAACACCTGTGTCAATCGTTCAACCCTCTGTTATTCGTAAGATAAATAATAATTTGGTTCTGTTGTAGTCTAGCGTTGGTTTTCTAATTTAAAGTTTACCTAATAATACTCCACAATTATCATTCAAGCGCTTATTTTTATTTGGTTTCGCGATATAAACCAAAATACATGTCTTTGATAACACGGAAGGAGTGATAACCTTAAACAAATTCTCATCAGCGCCATTATGTGATGAAGTTTCGCTTTGCAAGTCTAAAACGGCAACAACTTACGGGACAATTCCTCCCGTTTCACTTGACATCCAAAAGGTACAAGAAAACAATGCCAAATATAAAAAGAATAAAAGCTGAAAACAAAAATATCGATGTACATGAAGTTATTAGAAAATCCACTGGATCTCATAGTTAATAAGCTAGTGTCTCAATTTCACTAAGTGAACCACTGAAACAGCCCAATTGGGACTTGCAGTTCTTCGGAACTGAACTAGAATGCAGCTATTAGCGTAGATTGTAATTCTGATAGATCATCGTCAAAGGGAAAAACAATTTAATGTGGAAAGCTAGAAGAACATTTATAAATCTGAAGAACATTCAATTGCAGCATTGCTGGATCTAAACAGAATTTTGCTTTGAAAAGTCAAGTGGAAACAATGCTGGTAGTATCAGGATCAATCCTCAGGATCACTGAATGCCTCATCATAATCATTATGAGAAATTATCTTTTTTCAACACAATCTAAAAGAGCAATTCAGTTGCATGTCATATTGCTTTTGCTGATAGATACAATTTTCCCATTAAAATACAAGGAGTAAATACAATTAAAAGTAATTAGTATAATATAAGGAAATAAGTATTCCCATAAGTCGATGTTTGCCATTTCTTGCACATTTGCAGGCGACCACATTGTGGTTACTCTTTGGTGTAATAGTTATTCCTCTTATGAAAAATTATCAATAATTTTGACTATAAATCCGTTTTCAACACCATCTGTTGTCAACTAAGAAAAACAGCTATTCATCTCTAGTCTGTAGGAGAGGAAGGTTGTTATTGTTTTATATAACATGCTATTATGTTTTTATTTTAAGATATATTGTGTCATAAGTCATAACGGTAATGATCTTTTAAGGGAGCTAGACTTATTTTCTCCCCCGAGCCAATAATGGAATTGCCCATTATAGGTGGCATGAATACCCTATGTGCCAAAAAAAAAAAAAAAAAAAAAAAAAAAAAAAAAAAGATACGAAAAACAAATAAATAGCCTTTATCATCTTGTATCCCGACAAGGAATATATATATATATATATATATATATATATATATATATATATATATATATATATATATATATATATATATGTATGTGTGTGTGTGTGTGTGTGTGTAAATATCACCCACGAATGGCATTTATTACCGAATTCTATCTTGGGAATATATATCCACTTGGAATTCATTTTATGGTAACAGCTTCTGGCCGGGTGGAGATTTGAACCCCTACCTGTTCGTCTGGAAACCATGCCTGCAGGGACTATACCGATTGAGCTATCAAGAGAGATAGAAGTTTATGACAAGTCCCCGTATATATTCTTGTCGATTTCAGGAATTTGTTCATAGACTTGAAATTCGACAGGAATATGTACGGGGACTTGTCATAAACTTTTATCTCTCTTGATAGCTCAGTCGGTATAGTCCCTGCAGGCATGGTTTCCAGCTGAACAGGTGGGGGTTAGAATCTCTACCCGGCCAGAAGCTATTACCATAAAATGAATTCCAAGTGGATATATATTCCCAAGATAGAATTCGGTATTAAATGCCATTCGCCATTCATGGGTGATATTTACAATGATTGAAATCACGTGTGCTTTTGATATATGTTCATATATATATATATATATATATATATATATATATATATATATATATATATATATATATATATATATATATATATATATATATATTAGATTATAATATAAAGCTGTTGTCGTTCACAAGACTTAATGCATCATATTTTCTGTGATTAAGAGTCTTTTATGGTTTCATAAGTTTCAAAGGTTTTTCTGACTGGTGGATGGCCACTGAAGAAGTCAGGTGGTGTGATGACGTCACAAGTCAAGAACGCAGAAGACGAAATAGAAACTTCAAACACATTCTCTTCTAAGTGTTTTTATTATCTCAATAAATATCAATAGATGAGTGTGTTCGTTAGTTCAAATAAACAATGAAACAAATTATGTATTATATTTTGAAAAAGAAAATACCACTGGTCTCTGATGGCATATTCCGTATCAGACAATTTCTACCGATTTGATCAGTGTCGTACACCTTACTTGATGCCATTCAAGTTTTCATTTATCCTTTTGTCATATTAGGTTTTTTTTTTTTTTCCCTTCAGAAACTGATATTTATAGTTTTCCTATTATTCTAAGGAGACACTTCCTCTCTCTATTACTAGAAACTAAACAAAGTAAAAAAACAAGGAGGGTAAATGATAATAGGCATCAAGGATGAACCTTTGTAAAATATAAAGAATAACCGTTATTAATAAACTAAGCGACGGGAATATTAAATCTGGAAATGTAAGGTGTTTGCAGTCAAGTAAAATCCATTAATAAAAACGGATGCAATAATAAGAGTAGGTCTGTCAGCAACCCCTTCGAAAAACAATGTTTGAATCACAATGTTAAATCTTATAAGGAAAATTACTACAAGCCATATAAGGAACAGAAAACAGGAAATAAATAAACTATAAGAGAAGTAATTAACAATTAATATAAAACATCATAATCTCAGTAACAATTACATATGTCATATATAAACTATGAAGAGAGAATTATTATGTCAGCCAGGTGCTCCTCCCTTCGAGAGATTATTCCTAACCTTTACGTTCTACCACATGTCTTTTCACCTGATGTCCGTACTTGTCCCCTTTCAATAGTTCCTTTCAATAGAAAACAAATTCATAAGCGTTTCATTGACTCATAAATTTCTGGTCCTCCTCATGAAACCTGATGTCCCTTGACACAAACTCATTCCTTCCTTTCTTCCTTGTGACGTTTCTTTTACCCATAGAAAAGCGTATCTTTTCGCCTTCCAGATATCCTTTCTGTTGGGACCTATTTCTGTCGCCTCAGACCTTCTCTCCCCCCAAAATAGATTCTTTCCCTCTTTTCTTTTGAAGTATTTCTTGATCTAAATCAGTTGTGGCTGCAACTTGTCGCTTTACAAAATGTGTCTGTTACTCTTGGGAAAAGGGAAACCCTTTTCGACCAATATTATTTGAATATTATTTAAATACAAATATCGTAGAGATTGACGACACTGTCAGAATCCTCCTCCTGATATGACAGATCCTGAGAAGAGAGAACCTCACCTTCTCTTCTCTCTGATCAGCATCTAAATAACACACAAAAGGTAACCGAAGTGTACAGGAACTTGGAGGTATCATAACGCTTTTCATTCCCGAGACAAAATGTTTAACTATTTGCTCTCTCTCTCTCTCTCTCTCTCTCTCTCTCTCTCTCTCTCTCTCTCTCTCTCTCTCTCTCTCTCTCTCTCTCCCTATACTAATTCTTCTGTAATCTGACCCACATAATGTCAATATATATATTCCTCATTTGATGTGAAATGTAGTTAAATGCTTGAAGGTGATTCTGTTTCGCTATATAAAAGAGAAGTAGTCTTTATCAAAGAACAAGAGAGAGAGAGAGAGAGAGAGAGAGAGAGAGAGAGAGATAGAGAGAGAGAGAGAGAGAGAGAGAGAGAGAGAGAGAGAGAGAGAGATTGCTATAGCCCTATGAATAGCTTTAAATCTGAAGGTTGGGGGAGGTTCCCTTCCCCTTCAGAAATGGCGAAAGTCATTATCATTTTACCTGAATCTTTCTGTCTTCCACTTATAGAATGTTCCTTTTCTCTCAAAAAATGACAAGGAATCATTTTACTTTGCATGAAGGTCCTTCAAACGATAGTTTCATTCTTCCTAACGATAAAATATATAAGATAAAGTACCAATGAAGTGGATTCTTTATCTCACCATTCTTCTAACAGAGTAACACGAATTTTGTTATTAATCCAGTGAACAAAATAAACTTGATAAATGACCGTAACAAAGGAAGATAATTAGATCACTGGCTCATCAACGAATCCTTCAATAAACCTTTGCAGTAATGAAGAATAGAGATTGATGAAGAGGGAATAAGAGGAAGGAAAAACAAAGTCAATGTAAATATTTCTTGAGGATTTTTCGATGAACGAAGAAGTTATTAAATGAGGGTGACAATATCATACCTGATCGAAAAATATGATAAATAAAAGATATTGATAACGTTGACCTTATATAAAAAGAAAAACGTGTTTGTCATGTGATTAATGAGCTAGGAAGCATTTATTAATGCTGAAATGAGATGTTAAAAGCTACACCTTCTATGGATAACAAAAATATCACACTGGTTTTAATAAATAAATTTACTTTCTCCTTATCTTCCAGATGAATCTAAATACAGGAAAACGGAGAAAACAAGACGAATAAATAAATACTAATAATATCCAATGGAATTTTCTGGTAATTCAATCTAGTTAATGTCTTCTAGAAAGTTATAAATGAGTAAATTGTTCACTAATAATTTTCTGATCTGTTACTTTATTCGATACATTATTAACGCTCACATTCTATAGTAACATATAATCCTGCTTACATATTCCTCGTAAATACATTAGACAATAATGAGGTGAAGAAAGACTCACTGGTGTAATCCTTGGTCCGAATGAGGGTAAATCTTTCATAAAATATACGTTAACAGTAGTTCGTTATGGCCGAAAGGTGTCAACGTTATTCCATGTGACAAAAATCTCGGTCCATATAAAGTTACTTCTTCGGCAGAAGTTATTAGAAGACTCGTGAAGCAAAAGTGCTGCTGTTGGGCTTTCATGTTTCTTCATTTGGATGAAACAGATTCATTCCGATGGAGGCTCTAACTGTAATACTGAATTAATTTTCTCCTAAATTGCTGTTGTCGGCATTTTGGTTTCATGATTTATATATGGTGAACATATAGGAAAACTTCACACATATATATATATATATATATATATATATATATATATATATATATATATATATATATATATATATATATATATATATATATATATATATATATATATATATATATATATATATATATATATATATATATATATATATATATATATATATATATATTGTGACGTAATTGTGCAGATTACAATCTTTAAAGAAAGTATCAATCGGACTCTCCACTTGGCACAGTGACTTCGTGTCAATCCAGAGCGACTAATCGACACTCAGAATTCTTTTATATGACTGAACCTGTTAATATTATTAACGGTTCAAAAATACCCGAGGTCATTTATTTATTTTGGAGCTGCACCTCGTTGGAATAGTTTTAATTCGTGTAGGAACAATTTGGTTTCAACCTTAGTCTAAATCACGGTCAAAAGAAACTCTGTTGTAATAATCGAAATACAATAGTTTAATTAAGCAAAAAAAAAAAAAAAGAAAATGATTGTAAAACTCTTAAGGAGAAAAGAAATGACTACAGTAAAAAAAACCAAAAGACAAAACTAAGCTTAATTCTCTCTAGCAATCCAAATACATTCAGATGCAAAAATAATAATAAAAGAAAGAAGGTATCACTTAATTTCTATTTTCCGAAATCACTCAGTAAAATAAACTGCAGAACATAAATGTCAAATGAATAATCATGGTAAAAGAAAAGTACACGAGTGATCACATAAAAACAAAAGAAAATAATGTTGGCAATCTGTCTATGTGCCCCCGACAACAAAAGAAAAACCCTCACTTCGCACTTCAATGTTAATACAAAAAAAAAGAAACTGTTGTCACTTGAACATAAGAAAACTTGTAACATAAAACAAGAAAAACAAAATGATGTTGGGTGCGAGTAGGTTGTCACATTATTACGAGAACTATTCCCCACAATTATCCCCCAGCTTCATTCCCTTGGAATTCCCATCAATGCAACTCTACAATTTGGCACTTTTATAATTCTCTCCCTCGCACAGGGATCAGTACTTAGCTTCTTAAAAACTTCGGCACAGCAGGTGTTCTTTGGGACGTCAACGCAGATGGTTCCTTTCTTCGTCCTGAGTATTTTCTTTGACTCAGGCGGAGTTCGAGCCTCTTGGAGGTTTCAGGGGGAGATCCTTTCCTGGGGGACGCAGGCACTGGCTGGCTCCTGGGACTTCTTGTTTCTGGTATGGCCACCGGACTGGAACTAACTTCTTCTCCCCTCACAGCCTTAGGCTCAGCAGTGAAATTTTTTGTGGGCCATCCCCTTTTTCTCTTGATTGGGTAATCTTGACTTCCAGGGGCGGTCTTCATGTTTGGAGGGCCAATGACATCTTGTGACCCCTCCTTCCTTTTCCGCGTGTTGGCCAATCATGACCAGGGGTCTTCTTCTTTGTGGCACGATGCCCCGGTCTATGAGAACCTTTTGTTCTCACATCTGGCTTCTCTCTTGTGGCTGACCTGGGAAAGGGGTGAGAATTAAGCGCCTTGACAAGTTAATGGCAAAGGAGATCTATGTAACATAGACCAGGCCTCTTCTTAAGTTACACAGACGAGGAAACCCATGAGAGCAAAGCTTTTTACAAAGAAGAACAAACTAAAAGAATTATGACTGTTAAGTTGTCCTTTGGAGGGTAGAACTCCCTCGCACAGGACTTCACAATATATATATATATATATATATATATATATATATATATATATATATATATATATATATATATATATATATATATATATATATATATATATATATATATATATATATATATATATATATATGACCCAATCTGGGTCGTATTGGGGTTCAATTAGGGAAACATGACAGGAGATGGATTTCATGCACAAATAATAGCCGAGTTGATCGTTTGACACATGCTGTATTCTCTTAAGTTTACAAGGGTGCCCTTAATTATGATTACGTTACGTTACTAAGAAGAAGCCCTCAGAAAAAATGGTATTCGGTTCGGCACACATATTGGCACCTGACACTCTCTATCGACCTCCAAAACCAGACTGACTGTCCTATGGGGTTTTTACCCAAGCGCCAATACATGGCCTCACTATGCCTGATCAATGATTGGTTGTTTTGACCCGAAAGTCTCATAACTACCAATCGGAAGAGGTTTAGGTGACGCCAAGCTTAAAACCGTCATTTCCAAAGGGCCACCCAAGCCACATTGTAACCGTCCGTCTCTAACAAAGGGAAATCTGTTAACACTAAACCAACACTAAACCACGATCGGTTTATCACTCCCTTCCCAAATTTTGCGTTCCGTAAAATTCACACTCATCCAATTTTTTTTCTCAAAACAATTTTTTTTCCACTGAAACAAAAAAAACTTTCGTTTCTCTTTACATTGCCACTGAGTACCATCCTCTTCGGGTGCATGCAGAAATTAAAATAAAAAATCAAAATCATATGGCCGGTTGGCGTGTTACAATTGCAAGTTACACAAAGATGAATGTCATGCTCACAATAGGTCATACAGAAACACAAATTCAGGTTCAATACATCATCACCGAAATTTAGAGCACAAAATCAGAAAAATAATAATGTTTTACCAACAGTTCTTCCAATGCAATAAAATTTTTATATGAACCGACAAATCATTACAAACACAAAATAAAGAAAATGACAAAAATTAAGAAAAATAAAAAATGAATAACTCACAATCCCAGCACTCTTTGACACACTTACCATCATAAAAAAACCATTTCTAACACATCCATGACACTGCAATAAGGAGCAAATTCAAACAGTGAATAATAATAAAAGAAAGAAAAATACTTATCAATAACCGAGCAATATTATTTCTCCTGAAAAACAAAAACATAAGTAATGATGTTCAATTTTCAACCCATGATTAACAATTACCTGTAAGCATTGAAAACCTCCACAGAGACAAATCAAAATTTTTTAAATACACTGCAACAAATGAGAAAAACATACATAAAAACATTGGTAATAGCAAAATAAGTATCAACATAGGGTAACGAAACCTGAACCAATTCCAACATAAACATAAATGCAACAGAAATTTCTCAGTATGATGAATGACATACTCGTGATATGCTTAGAACAAAACCAAAAAAAAAAAAAAAACGAATAAAAATTTAATTCATCTTTTCACAAAACACTTGGAGTGAACATACACAAAACAATCTTGATTTTATGACCTCAACCGCCTTGTGGCAGACACCTTATTTCAAGGCCCATGTCTTCTCGCACTCTCTTGTGCTCGATGGACGGCACGGACACACGCTTGTGTCACTTCCTCACTTTCCTACCTGTCCCCTGGGGGGATGGACCTTTGACGTCCATATGCACTCCATTAAACTTAAAAGGTACTACCGACCATGTTCTGGCCCTTAGTATCACATGCTTGTGGTTACCCATTGAGTTACACACATGACACTTATTGATAAACCTAATTCCTTAAAAATACTGACACTCTTGCCATCCTTAGGGACCTTCCTATACCTACATGCCACGCATAAGGTCTTACATCAATTACACAGATGACTTTCTCTATCAAAGAGGAAGGAAGAACAACGCTAGATCGGATTTCGTCTTCAATGAAGAACACATCCCTTCGCACCCGCAAGAAATCCGGGAACTTGTTACTCCTCCTCAACTGCACACTCATTCACGGGGCATGTACGCTGGGCTCCCACACGGAAAACCCATGACTAGCAGTCACTGTGATTCTCGCTCCCTCTCTCTCTCCGGAGTCGTCAAGATCTTCCGTTTCCTACACGCACCATCAACAGATCTACTTGAAGTTAAATTCTTTCGTTGTTGTTCCTTCTGCTTTACGTCGAGTTATTACATCCGTTCTTCGTCGTAGGGTCACAGAGCCCGTGGGTGGGCTCCGGCCATGGTAAGCACCGTGTGCTCCTACGTTTTGCTGGCATCCGTAACGAGCGGTTCTTCATTCTCGTTACACACATGATTCCACCTCTATTCCAAGACGGGAATAGCATTCCTACTTCCATGAGCGGAAGCGGTGGTGAGGGGCTGCTGTTCCACCCCTCTAACCTCCTTAGGCACTCCCTGGGAAGACGCATCACCACTCGCTGGCAAGTGGGTATCCCTTACTGCTCACTGTGGGAGCGTCTGGCTCCCCTCCCCACACTCTGGTGCAAAGATTGCTCGCTGACCCCTTGGCACTCCCGTCCCCAGTCCTTGCGGGTCTGACTGATGGCCCGAGTGACCCTTGGTCCCCTTCCCGTGTCGTCTTCCCCTTCCTGCGTCGTCTTCCCCTCCTTGCGTCGTCTTCCCATCCCTCTCGTTGGTACAGGGGAAACATGATTTCTTCTGCCGACGCCGTTTTCTTTTTAAGCAGCTTTCAGATGGTGGTTTGTGGCCTGACATCCATATCACTACCGCTGGTCGTCGTAGGGCCATAAAGGCCGTAGGTGGCCATCTGTTAGTACCACCCCACAGTTCCAACAACCGCCAGTCGCAACATCCTACCTCTCTGACCTCTGCCTCTTCGAGGTTCTCTTCTAAAAACTTCCCATCCTTGGTAGGTTGTCGATGCCGGTTTGGTGTCGGGCTGCCTCGAGGGTTGTGTATCTGCTATCATGTGCCTTGAGATACCGTTCACCGAGTACCGGGCATACACGAGCTACACTTCATTTCACCCCTCTCTCTCTCCGTCACCTCCACTCGACGTCGAACATCTCGTGTTAACCATTGTCACTAATCTCTTTTGTTTCCACTTTTTCAAAAATCTCACGTCGGCTAAAATCACTTAGCACAGATGTTAATCGTTAATATTATTATTACCCAATACCCCCGGCACCATTTAATATGACCCGATCTGGGTCGTATTGGGGTTCAATTAGGGAAACATGACTAGAGAGGGATTTCATGCACAAATAATAGCCGAGTTGATCGTTTGACACATGCTGTATTCTCTTAAGTTTACAAGGGCGCCCTTAATTATGATTACGTTACGTTACTAAGACAAAGCCCTCAGAAAAAATGGTACTCGGTTCGGCACACATATTGGCACCTGACACTCTCTATCGACCTCCAAAACCAGACTGACTGTCCTATGGGGTTTTTACCCAAGCACCCATACTTGGCCTCACTATGCCTGATCAATGATTGGTTGTTTTGACCCGAAAGTCTCGTAACTACCAATCGGAAGAGGTTTAAGTGACACCAAGCTTACAACCGTCATTTCCAAAGTGCCACCCAAGCCACATCGTAACCGTCCGTCTCTAACAAAGGGAAATCCGTTAACACTAAACCAACACTAAACCACGATCGGTTATATATATATATATATATATATATATATATATATATATATATATATATATATATATATATATGTGTGTGTGTGTGTGTGTGTGTGTGTGTGTTTGTGTGTGTGTGTGTATACTTTCTGAGTGGGGATACCTTAACCTGGTAAAAGGGTTTTTGCCTGGTCATGACCAGTGAAGATGTACTAGACATTTTGTTAAATGAAATGTTAAGGTATAGCCTAGGTATATACACCCATATTAAGATACAAGGTGATCGAGACTAAATATTTCTCATCTTGGCATTGAGAGGAGATGCGGCAAAGCTTCAAGTTGTTTTATTTACTGAAATGGTGAAGAAAGTTATATCGTGAAATGTTCAAGCTTAGGAAAGAAGGTTTAAGATTAATCTGGCCTTAACATTTGTGACGTAGCGTATTGATCGATAACATCCTTGTGTGTATATCATAATATATATCATATTCACATCAAGTTAACGTATTCCAAGTTGTGGCTGGAAGGTGTTACGTGTGTGACCACAACGTCAATCATTGACGAACAATGAAAAGCAAATTGATTTATTGCAATACGATACACGTGCACTGTTGGTATGTCAGGCATCTTCGTGAAAGGGTTGTGTGTTGTGTGTGTGTGTGTGCATCATCTTTCTCTATTTGTTTTCTGTGAGGTACTAATACTGAGATCGTATATTGGGATTAGAGCTGGAATTTGAATGAGAATCAGGATTCGTTTGTTTCGCCTACCTTCACACACTAACGAACACACACACATAAAACAATGCATAGGCTGGGGTTAGTAAGTAGAGTAATAGGTATAACTATAAACACAAAAGCATATTCATTACTTGTAGATGTAACTATGTACAAATACAAGCTCATATTGATAGACAAATGTCTGTAGGGATGACATGCGCGACTGTGTTTATTCGTTTAATAATGCACTCCACGGGATTTCGCATATCGAATGAGACGGAAGACCTTGCAATCTGGGTTGAGATCATGCAAGACAAACCCTCAAGGTAGCAGTTATCTCTCTCTCTCTCTCTCTCTCTCTCTCTCTCTCTCTCTCTCTCTCTCTCTCTCTCTCTCTCTCTCTCTCTCTCTCTCTCTCTCTTTTAAATTACCACTTTCTTTATAACGAAAATAATTTGATCAGATGATACTGCCAGTTTTAGGTTATATATGAGAAACATGGAGGAGCCATAGTCAAGCCTTTGAACGTAAGCTAGTTACAACCCAAAGAGCAATGGAAAGAATAATGATGGGAATAACAATAATAGACAGAAAAAAAGAAACATGGATACGAGAGCAAACAGAAGTGCTTCATGGTCGTAGTTCCACGTTGTTGTATTTTGTCAGAATCGACGTGTCTTAGCATGTAATGCCTCATTATAGAAATTACACTAACTCTGTTTAGTCGAACTTCAGTATCGATAAGTACAGTATGATGATGTCCTGGTATACTGGTGTATTAGTTTGATGATGACCTAGTATATTGTTTCTCAATAAGGTAATATCTGATGTTGTTTTTAATTTTAGTTTCCTTGTCTTCTTTTTTTTTCAGTTTATTTCTTTTAACACAATGTTTATCTAAGTCTTCTTTCATTTGTCCGTCAAATAAACTGTTTAAAAATTTTCAAGTTAAAGTTTCCACGGTACCAACTTTAGACTTTGTTTTGACTGACTTGACCTCTAGCACATGTACTCAACTAGATAATAATAATAATAATAATAATAATAATAATAATAATAATAATAATAATAATAATAATAATACACACATATATACATATACCAAGGAACTTCCCCCAATTTTGTGGGGTAGCCGACATCAAACAAATGAAACAGAAAAGGGGACCTCTCCTCTTTACGTTCCTCCCAGCCTGATAAGGGACTCAACCGAGTTCGGCTGGTACTGCTAGGGGTGCCACAGCCCACCCTCCCCCGTTATCCCCCACAGAAGAAGCTTCATAGCTTTGCTACCTCAAACAAATAATAATAATAATAATAATAATAATAATAATCTGCTAGACAGAATATTTTGATTTTTATTAGAAAACTATATGAGCCTTTTCCAACCAATCATAGCCCCGAGAACCCGGCCGTGCCTCCGTGTCCTCTCCTAAGTCAGCCAATCCAGCGTCGTGACGTCAGAGAAGAAGCCCGGCCAAGTTTGAATAAT